>NW_025534367.1:177500-215662 GCF_020615455.1 Coregonus clupeaformis | reverse complement strand
TCGCTCTGGATAAGAGCGTCGTTCCAAATGACGAAATGTAAATACTTTCTGAAGGTACTGTATCTACTCACGCTTATACAGGATAAATAGCGAGCGGTTGGTGGCAAGGATGCATAGACACACACGCACACACACAAACTCAGAGGCATGGACCAAGCATGCACGTACACAAATACATGCTAGCACACACTTGCACACATGTACAGACGACACACGCATGCATGCACGCATGCACACACACACACACCCACACACACACACACACACACACACACACACACACACACACACACACACACACACACCCACAGAAAGGCCACAGCATAGCTAATCAGGAGTTCACCACAACATTGCCAATCAAGATATCGTGTAAGCCTTTTTTTCCTAGGGCCTGGTATGGCCATTGCATCAAAGTATTTCCTGATATTTAGTTTGCTGAATATGTCTATTCTAGTCAAAGAACCTACAGGTAATGCAGATAAACTCACTACCTCACTTCTGAGTCGACCTCCATGTCTTAAACGCCAGATTGGGCTGAAAGTGTTGACGCACGAGAGGAGAGGGAAAAGACAGAGGGGGAAAACCTTCCACCCTCTGCTCTGCCCAGAGCTTCAACGCTGCTCTGCTCTACATCTCCACTTCATTGCAGAATTAAAACAACTTTAATTGAATTTCACTTAACTTTGGGGAGTCACCCACGCCACCCAAATAGGTGTCCCTGCCCACCCCATGGAATAAGAGAACAGAACGCCGGCACCAAAGCCAACCTCTCTGCCTCCAACTCCATCCCTCCTTCCTTCTTCCCCCTAGCATCCCTCTTTTCTTGTATAAGCAATTTGGGTAACATGGACAGAGGGTTTGACCGTTCCTTTGAAATGTATTAGAATGCTGCCCAAAAATCTATTGTACATTCCTTTGGCTTGCTGACGAATCGTTGTGACAACGCCAAGGTGAGTCCAGGTGTCAGACTGGGGCGTCCGCAGGGAGGGAGGGAGAGAGAAAAAGAGGGAGAGAGAAAGAGAGAGGGGGAGAGAGAGATAAAGAAAGAGGTTGAAGGAGGGAGAAAGGGAGAGAGACTTATCAGATGTGTAATGAAGAGATCTGGCCTCCGATTAAGATAGTGATAGATGAGCCACTGCAGTTAACAAAGCGTATTTATCTCTCAGAGACAAGGAGGAAGGTCGGACACAGGGCCTGTTCCTACGGTAGATCAGATGCTGCTGTTAAAGGGTTGTGATGCGTCACCTTGACCAGGAAAAACTCCTGGCCCTAGTTATAGCTATAGGTCCCAGAGTTTTCCCAGTCAGGTCACATGGTCAGGAAAAAGTCCTTAAAAGGAGTAACCCCTGACAAGGGAAAACTGAGCACTAGTTCGTAGTCTATACAGTGAGGGAAAAAAAGTATTTGATCCCTGCTGATTTTGTAAGTTTGCCCACTGACAAAGAAATGATCAGTCTATAATTTTAATGGTAGGTTTATTTGAACTGTGAGAGACAGAATAACAACAAAATAATCCAGAAAGCATGTCAAAAATGTTATAAATTGATTTGCATTTTAACGAGGGAAATAAGTATTTGACCCCCTCAATCAGAAAGATTTCTGGCTCTCAGGTGTCTTTTATACAGAACGAGCTGAGATTAGAGCACACTCTTAAAGGAGTGCCCCAATCTCAGTTTGTTACCTGTATAAAAGACACCTGTCCACAGAAGCAATCAATCAATCAGATTCCAAACTATCCACCATGGCCAACACCAAAGAGCTCTCCAAGGATGTCAGGGACAAGATTGTAGACCTACACAAGGCTGGAATGAGCTACAAGACCATCGCCAAGCAGCTTGGTGAGAAGGTGACAACAGTTGTGCGATTATTCTAAAATGGAAGAAACACAAAAGGCCTGTCAATCTCCTCGGCCTCGGGCTCCATGCAAGATCTCACCTCGTGGAGTTGCAATGATCATGAGAACGGTGAGGAATCAGCCCAGAACTACACGGGGGATCTTGTCAATGATCTCAAGGCAGCTGGGATCATAGTCACCAAGAAAACAATTGGTAACGCACTACGCCGTGAAGGACTGAAATCGCAGCGCCCGCAAGGTCCCCTGCTCAAGAAAGCACATATACAGGCCCGTCTGAAGTTTGCCAATGAACATCTGAATGATTCAGAGGAGAACTGGGTGAAAGTGTTGTGGTCAGATGAGACCAAAATCGAGCTCTGGCATCAACTCAACTCGCGTGTTTGGAGGAGGAGGAATGCTGCCTATGACCCCAAGAACACCATCCCCACCGTCCAAACATGGAGGTGGAAACATTATGCTTTAGGGGTAAGTTTTCTGCTACAGGGGACAGGACAACTTCACCGCATCAAAGGGACGATGGACGGGGCCATGTACCGTCAAATCTTGGGTGAGAACCTCCTTCCCTCAGCCAGTGCATTGAAAATGGGTCGTGGATGGGTATTCCAGCATGACAATGACCCAAAACACACGGCCAAGGCAACAAAGGAGTGGCTCAAGAAGAAGCACATTAAGGTCCTGGAGTGGTCTAGCCAGTCTCCAGACCTTAATCCCATAGAAAATCTGTGGAGGGAGCTGAAGGTTGGAAAAGGCCAAAACGTCAGCCTCGAAACCTTAATGACTTGGAGGAGATCTGCAAAAGAGGAGTGGGACAAAACCCTTCTGAGATGTGTGCAAACCTGGTGGCCAACTACAAGAAACGTCTGACCTCTGTGATTGCCAACAAGGTTTTGCAACCAAGTACTAAGTCATGTTTTGCAGAGGTGTCAGATACTTATTTCCTCATTAAAATGCAAATCAATTTATAAACATTTTGACATGCGTTTTTCAGGATTTTTTTGTTATTCTGTCTCTCACTGTTCAAATAAACCTACCATTAAAATTATAGACTGATCATGTCTTTGTCAGTGGGCAAACGTACAAAATCAGTAGGGGATCAAATACTTTTTTCCCTCACTGTAACTAGGGCCTGGAGTTTTTTCATGGTCAGGTTTAAACTGTCAGGAAAAAATAATTGCCCCTATAGCTACTGTACAAGTTTGACATCATGTATCAATGAGCACTTCAGGTTGAAATCACTCTTAGCCGTATTTCAAAGCAACCAAAAGCAGTGACTGACCCAAAAAACATTGCCATGATCACCTAAACAGATCGCCATTGTGCGTAACACAAAAGTTAGCTCTACATTTGACTAGCTAACATTATTGTATTTACCCAGTTGGCTCATTAATCCTGTAGTGGTGTAGGGAGAAGAACACAGAACACAGCCAAACTGTGCTATTCTGGGGTGTTTGGCTCTGTGAGTCATCACAGGCACAGGAGCTCAGAGAGACGGAGTGGAGCCATGTTTGTGTTTGTGTTTGTGTGTGTGTGTGTGTGTGTGTGTGTGTGCGTGTAAGAGAGAGCGAGAGAGATAGTGTGTGTGTGCCTGCGTGTGTGTGTTAGTGATGTGCGGTTTAAACGATTCAGTCTTTTTGAATGATTATTTTGACTGACTCGAGGGTCATGATGTTTTTCCAAGTGACTCATTCATTTTAGTTATTCGTTTGACCTGCTAGTGTCCTAAGCAGCATTACTACACGCTCCTCCGGCTCAGTGGCTCTGATCACAACTTGTCTGTCATATGCACGTAAGAAAATAGATCATGAAGAACAGAAAATACATGTGTAGAACTGATAATTGATCGCATGGTACTAGAATTACTGCAATTAATTGATTATTGAATGTCGTGATGGACGCAGCTTTGTAAAACCAAAACATACACAGCCTCTGCTCAACAAACTCGAACACAAATCGTTTGGGGGGCTGCAGTTCACAAACGACTGTGCTTATGGCCTTGCCTGGCTACCCAGATGGACAAACGCTATGCCACGCCCACGGACATTAGTTTCTTCTCCGTGATGAGAAGTTTGTAGAGAACAACAGAGCAGAGGAAGAATTTAGTGTGAGTCGTCAGGCTACTAACTTATCACCCTCACGGCAGTCAAGCAATGCATTCTGCCAAGAGTTGTTCATAATCTAGTCCGGCTGCGCCACAACTAGACCTCGTTCAAATGTATGATAATGTTATTTGTATGGCTGGAATATTCTTTTTTTAACGTTGTTTAAAGCACACGTTTACAAGTCTCAGTCATAAATGACATCTCCACTAAGCCCCCCTATGGTGAATGATATGTGAACGAGAGGCTCGGAGAATCATGACTCGAGTTTTCCAGTTCATCGTTTGCCGGTGGGGGGTCCTGCATGCTCTGGGCATTACTGACTCAAATGAATGAAATGAGTCGAAATATTCGTTTTTTTGACTGAACGAGTCGAAAAGATTAGAGTCAGTAAAAAGCGCTGAACTTCCCATCACTAGTGTGTGTGAAAGAGAGAGATAATGTATGTGTGTGTGTGTGTAAAAGAGATAGAGATTGTGTGTGTGTGTGTGTATCTGTGTGAGAAAGAGAGATATTGTGTGTGTGTATGTGTGTCTGTGTTCAGACAAAGACTCTGCTCTGAAGGCATTACCTTAAACCTGCTGCCATCACATAAGAACAATGGGGGCTGATGTAATGAACTGACAATGACATTAACAAGTAACTACAGACCGAGAAATTAGGCTACACATGAAACTAAGAATAGCAACATAGACGCATACAAACAGACAGTTCAGAATTCAGACCTGGGTTCAAATAGCATTTGTTTTTTCTTTTTATACTTAATACGTGATTGATCTTGCCTGACGCAATGGAACCAATGGAGGCGTCCCAAAGTGCAAACGCCTCCCCATTCCAGCTATTTGAAAGACAACCCAGGTCCGCTCCAATGACTAACAGCAAACAAGCACACTTTTGGCACACAAACACGCACACACTCTCTCTCTCTCTTCTCTCTCTCTCTCTCTCTCTCTCTCTCTCTCTCTCTCTCTTCTGAGCAGGAGCCTCCGCTGAGGCCTCTTAGTTGCCAGAGTGCTTGGCCCCCTCTGTGAAGGGAACAATCTCAAGAAAGGAACAACAGGCAGACTGATCCCTTGGCAGGCATGTAATTAAATATGGGCTCTTGGCCTCGCTCAAGGCAAATGCTCTGTGCTCCCGCCTCGCCACAAACCCCCTTCGCGTAGCGATACAATCAGTTGAAAGGGGTCTGTTGCCAGATAGACTTTTCTCAAAGACATGAACCTGGTTTCCAAAGCAGACACGGATCACAGCCACCTTGCATTGTGGTCCTCAGCTTCACTTAGGCGCTAATGCTAGGGTTTGGCCTCAAGCTGGAAAAAGAGAGGCAGAGATAGAGAGAAAGAAAGAGAGAAACGAAAGAGGAAAGGGGAGAGGGAAAACATTACATGGGGTCAGGTTGAGTGTGTTTACCTTCTCCCTCAGTTTTGATCAATGTAAAGTGTGTGTTTGTGTGTCCTTGTGTGTGTGTGTGTGTGTCCTTGTGTATGTGTGTGTGTGGTTGGGGGCTGACTGTGTCTACACATAATAAACAGAGCCCATTTCAGCCAATTTGGGGAGTGATTGAGCCTGAGCAGTCCCCTGTCACAGCCAAGGAATAAGTTATCAATCAGCTGCTCACCACCTAACCACCAGGCCACACAGCATGGCAGAGAGGTATGGGGGTATGAGACAGAGAGGGGAGGGTTATTACAGAGGGAGGAGAAGTACAAAGAAGTGAGGGAGTGAGAGGGGTAAGAGGGATGGAGAGAGTGAGTAAGAAAGATAGCTTGAGAGAGAGAGAGAGAGAGAGATAACCAGTGGACCAAGCAGCAAGTCCTCTCCCATTGCAGCAGTCACATGTGGTCAAACACACAGAGCCACCTGCGTAACTCCAGTGGATGTGTAGTCATGATCCTACATATGTATGGCATTGCAGCCACTTTTTGTCTAGGAGTGGTGTCTTGAAGCCGTACTGTACTGTCAGTTGTAGCTGAGATGCAATTAACAATCATCACATCCTGTGTTATCTGTGTGTCTCACCTCTATACATACTTCATGCATACTGATTAATTCAACAGAGCTAAGGGAGAGAAGACATGCATACACAATCTTGGTACTGTGTCCCAAATGGCAGCGTATTCCCTATATAGGGCACTAGTTTTGAACAGGGCTCATAGAGCTCTGGTCAAAAGTAGTGCACTATGTAGTGAATAGGGTCCCATTTGGGATGCAGATTTACAGTACACTGAGAGGGAAGAACACATTAGAATGTCTACTGTATCATCACAAGATTTATGCTAGGAGAAAGAGATTGATGAGGACGCTTTGGGAGATTAGAAGGTGGGACGCAGAGTTGAGGGGTTCCTAAATTAAAGATCGGTCTGAAACAGACACAGAATTATCTGAGCAAATGATTCCGTTACTTGGATTGTAAAACAACATGTACTTGATCAATACAAGTTTAAAAGTGATACAGTTTACAAAGTATGGGTGATAATAAGTGGACATGAACAGGCCCTTCAAATGTGACCGGATGACATGCACACCTGAGAAAGTGGATCTACTTTCTTTCCAGAGTTGTCGCCTTGGCGATGGATTGTAAGTGCCCTTTTACAGAGAACTACACTTATGACCGAGGAGGGATATTGCATAATGTCACACAACACTCTTAAATAATGTGAATCAATGCACCTGTTCTGTATTTAATTGCTGAATCTCCCGTAGCTTTCTCTACAGACTGTTGACATTTGGCTGGAAGCTTTATTGATTCGCGCGAAAGAAGTTGAGACTAGTACACTGTGTGTAAGGTGAATGCACGCAGTGTAAGGAGGAACTAATTGCATTTTTGTTTTGTTTGGTTTGAAAGTGCTTGCATTGTGGTGATTGAATGAAGGCTTTCAGTGAATCATTGAGGAAAGTAAACAGGGTCTCAATCTTGCCGGACGTAAATGGAAAATTGCTACTAACAATCGGTGCATATCTGTTCAGTTCAGTTTGCATAGCTTATGCAAGTTGGAGGCAAGGCCACAATGCTGAAAATATCAAAAGATTCTTAGTTGTTTGAATGATGCTATAACATACATTAACTACATGATCCTATGTTATTGAATGAATACCTTCAAGAACATAGAAATGGATGACATGACGTACTGTACCTACAGTATCATTCATTCACAGTATTTCAATGGAGTTTCTTTCAATTCAATCGCTCTATAGCTTGTCCTTGTGGTAAACAAAAGGACGGAGAGCTTAAAAGACCTCGAAACCCCATGTCGGGTAGCCCTTTACTGCAGTCAAATGACCTAGTGGCCTCGTGGGTGGAATGTTATTCATATTTTTCTTATTTCATAATTAATAATACATTTTAAAAAACAGCAGAATATCTGGTGTTTCTATGTCAAACTGTTTTGTTATATTTCAGTCTTCTGTGATGTATATAAAGTGTAATATTGGAATGCAAACTCAAAATTGAATACATTTCAACTCTATATCTGACATGGTACAGGTGTCTTCTTTTTTTAAGCCCATAACCGTGTGTGAGGTGTATACTTTTGTTTCAAAGTAGATTTGTTTAAGACTACCAAGAAACACTCTGTGTGACCCTGATTAAGGTCACTGCAGTAAAAGATTAACAGCAATCAGCAAGAACTTAAGCAATTTTTTAAATAGCTCCCATCGTTAGCATAGAAAATGTTTTTTTCTTCCAATAATTTCATGAATGTAACGGACACTTTCAAGTTAGATATCCGAACATATAACTTTATGAATCCAAAGGACTCTAAAATAAAAGAATGCTGTTGGTTGATATAAGATACACACTGCAGAGGACATCAAACCACCATGCCGGTAAACTACATCACAATATGATACATTATTATAATGCCTTTGGTGGGTCCAGTTACCCAACAATGCAGCATATGGAGATTAAAATATGCCATTGGGAGGTCTATAGCATCTCATTATAGATTCATTTAGGGAATGTATAGGTCCTTCAGCTTGAATAAGGTACATCAGATCCTCTTTATACAGAGACAGATCACAAAAGGCCCAAGCCTCAGATATGGAAAACTGGAGCGGTGGATTTTTATCGGTTTTATAAAGTCACCTGGATGAATACATTTATTAAAGCCAACATAATGGAGATGAAAAACCCAGAGAGAATGCATAATGGATCCGTACTTCAAAGTGGATATGCCCCAAATGGCATCCTATTCCCACTACTTTGACAAGGGCCTATGGTCAAATGTAGTGCACTATAAAGGGAATAGCGGTCCATTTGGGACCCGTCTTGTGGATTGGAGGGAGTGACATTACATAGAATAAAAGAGAAAAAAATATAAAAAATCCCACAGCAGCTTAAAAAAAAGAAACACACCAAAACACATAGAGAGAGAGAGAGAGAGAGAGTTGTTTCCGCTCCACAAAGGAGATCAGTGGGAAAATGCTCATTAACAGTGCAGATATGAATAGAGATTAGGTGTCGGCCCCTGTAGGAGAGGAATACATTTAACTCTGATCTGCATACAAATAAACAGCATTAAATCTGTCTTTATTCAAAGCCGCTGCATGTACAGTAACTCTCTAGTACCCTGTCCTATATAGCCCTATATACAGGAGGAGCAGTTTGTGTGTTGTTATTATAGTAATATGCACAGGGCTGCTGGGGGATATAGAAGAGTAAACATCAGAGAAAGCAGTGTCGCTATTCGCTGTCAGTGTTTATGTTTGTCTTGTTTGTTTGTTTGGCAATTTTAGGTAATAGATGCTTCCCTGCAGTGAGTCAACAGGGATGTGGTTTGACACTTATGAAATGTTATGCATCAACAGGTACCTATTGAGATAAAGTGATACCACCTTCTTATAGAAGGTAAGTTGACTGGGTACACATTCTCATCTACAGCAATGCTCTGACAGGGAGTTGAAGACAGTCCACTGCTACATGTACTGACTGTATGGTGATGAGGGTCAGACTGCTACATGTGCTGACTGTATGGTGATGAGGGTCAGACTGCTACATGTGCTGACTGTATTGTGAAGAGGGTCAGACTGCTATATGTGCTGACTGTATGGTGATGAGGGTCAGACTGCTACATGTGCTGACTGTATGGTTATGAGGGTCAGACTGCTACATGTGCTGACTGTGTTGTGATGAGGGTCAGACTGCTACATGTACTGACTGTATTGTGATGAGGGTCAGACTGCTACATGTGCTGACTGTATGGTGATGAGGGTCAGACTGCTACATGTGCTGACTGTATGGTGATGAGGGTCAGACTGCTACATGTGCTGACTGTATGGTGATGAGGGTCAGACTACTACATGTGCTGACTGTATGGTGATGAGGGTCAGACTGCTACATGTGCTGACTGTATGGTGATGAGGGTCAGACTACTACATGTGCTGACTGTATGGTGATGAGGGTCAGACTGCTATATGTGCTGACTGTATGGTGATGAGGGTCAGACTGCTACATGTGCTCACTGTATGGTGATGAGGGTCAGACTGCTACATGTGCTGACTGTATTGTGATGAGGGTCAGACTAGAGAAGGAGAAGACGCAGATAGACAGCAGCCATCTTCCCCTTCATCATGCAGGTCTCCATGTTTGGTTAGCTTATCCTCTGCTGTAGGAGCAATAGATCTATCTATCTCTCTCTCTCTCCCTCCCTCCCTCCCTCTCTCTCTCTCTACCCAGGTCAGCCAGAGGCCCAGGTGATCAAATGGCTACTTTATGGCTTGTTGTAGGTTTCCCCCCCTCTCATTTCCTCAGTCTTAACTGGATGTTTTCAGGACCCATGGTGCCACAGTAGGTCTGCCTCCGCCAGATGTTGGTGAGTATGCGGAAAAACTTGGCACAACCCTTTCACCCCAGGACACTGTAGAAGGTGTCTGCGCGCGCATGCGTGCACGTGTGTGTGGACAAGGCTTATACCACTGAAGTATCGGATACAACACCAACCCCCTGGAACTGCCTTCTCTTTTTCATGACATTCCAAATGCTTTTCACCATGCGGCCTCCGGGCCAGCGGCTGGAAGTGTTGGAGTTTACAGAGGATTGGTTGACATTATGCGGCCGTGGCACAGCTTTGAAAGGGGACTGGAACAGAAACGGAAAGAAATCCTGAATCCTTTGAACCGACACACGGACAGATTGCTGATTGGGGCGGCAGGTAGCTTAGTGGTTAAGAGCGTTGTGCCAGTAACCGAAAGTTTGCTGGTTCTAATTCCCGAGCCGACTAGGTGAAAAATCTGTCAATGTGCCCTTGAGCAAGGCACTTAACCCTAATTGCTCCTGTAAGTCGCTCTGGATAAGAACATCTCCTAAATGACCTATTTATTTATTGCCATTCTCACACTATACATTACATTATTTACTTTACCTGGCTGATGGCTGGCGAGGCATACAGGCCTGCATTCAATTTATATCCCGTTAGTGGACAGTATAGTAGTTCTATTTACAGTATCTGTTTGGTTTGGACATTTTCATTTAGACGGAAGACACGTTTTGCAATTCAATTGCCAATGTTGGGTATGTGAATTCTATTTTTATTGGGGTGTAAGGACACACAGTGGGGAAAAAAAGTATTTAGTCAGCCACCAATTGTGCAAGTTCTCCCACTTAAAAAGATGAGAGAGGCCTGTAATTTTCATCATAGGTACACGTCAACTATGACAGACAAAATGAGAAAGAAAATCCAGAAAATCACATTGTAGGATTTTTTATGAATTTATTTGCAAATTATGGTGGAAAATAAGTATTTGGTCAATAACAAAAGTTTCTCAATACTTTGTTATATACCCTTTGTTGGCAATGACACAGGTCAAACGTTTTCTGTAGTCTTCACAAGGTTTTCACACACTGTTGCTGGTATTTGGCCCATTCCTCCATGCAGATCTCCTCTAGAGCAGTGATGTTTTGGGGCTGTCGCTGGGCAACACGGACTTTCAACTCCCTCCAAAGATTTTCTATGGGGTTGAGATCTGGAGACTGGCTAGGCCACTCCAGGAAATGCTTCTTATGAAGCCACTCCTTCGTTGCCCGGGCGGTGTGTTTGGGATCATTGTCATGCTGAAAGACCCAGCCACGTTTCATCTTCAATGCCCTTGCTGAAGGTTTTCACTCAAAATCTCACGATACATGGCCCCATTCATTCTTTCCTTTACACGGATCAGTCGTCCTGGTCCCTTTGCAGAAAAACAGCCTAAAGCATGATGTTTCCACCCCCATGCTTCACAGTAGGTATGGTGTTCTTTGGATGCAACTCAGCATTCTTTGTCCTCCAAACACGACGAGTTGAGTTTTTACCAAAAAGTTATATTTTGGTTTCATCTGACCATGTGACATTCTCCCAATCCTCTTCTGGATCATCCAAATGCACTCTAGCAAACATCAGACGGGCCTGGACATGTACTGGCTTAAGCAGGGGGACACGTCTGGCACTGCAGGATTTGAGTCCCTGGCGGCGTAGTGTGTTACTGATGGTAGGCTTTGTTACTTTGGTCCCAGCTCTCTGCAGGTCTTTCACTAGGTCCCCCCGTGTGGTTCTGGGATTTTTGCTCACCGTTCTTGTGATCATTTTGACCCCACGGGGTGAGATCTTGATCGAGGGAGATTATCAGTGGTCTTGTATGTCTTCCATTTCCTAATAATTGCTCCCACAGTTGATTTCTTCAAACCAAGCTGCTTACCTATTGCAGATTCAGTCTTCCCAGCCTGGTGCAGGTCTACAATTTTGTTTCTGGTGTCCTTTGACAGCTCTTTGGTCTTGGCCATAGTGGAGTTTGGAGTGTGACTGTTTGAGGTTGTGGACAGGTGTCTTTTATACTGATAACAAGTTCAAACAGGTGCCATTAATACAGGTAACGAGTGGAGGACAGAGGAGCCTCTTAAAGAAGAAGTTACAGGTCTGTGAGAGCCAGAAATCTTGATTGTTTGTAGGTGACCAAATACTTATTTTCCACCATAATTTGCAAATAAATTCATTAAAAATCCTACAATGTGATTTTCTGGATTTTTTTTCTCATTTTGTCTGTCATAGTTGACGTGTACCTATGATGAAAATTACAGGCCTCTCTCATCTTTTTAAGTGGGAGAACTTGCACAATTGGTGGCTGACTAAATACTTTTTTTCCCCACTGTATTCTACTCTATTTTACAGTTACTTAATACTCTATTTTACAGTTACTTAATACTCTATTTTACAGTTACTTAAACAACCTTATTTAAAAATCAACCTTAGTTTGAAGAAATTGAAATGGTCAAAGAATAAAACTGTTATTTTGATCTCCTCTTTTATGATGCTGTTTCACCCGACACATACAGTGGCTTGCGAAAGTATTCACCCCCCTTGGCATTTTTCCTATTTTGTTGCCTTACATCCTGGAATTAAAATGGATTTGGGGGTTTGTATCATTTGATACACAACATGCCCACCACTTTGAAGATGCAAAATATTTTTTATTTTGAAACAAACAAAAAAAGAGACAAAAAAAACGAAAACTTGAGTGTGCATAACTATTCACCCCACCCAAAGTCAATACTTTGTAAAGCCGCCTTTTGCAGCAATTACAGCTGCAAGTCTCTTGGGGTATGTCTCTATAAGCTTGGTACATCTAGCCACTGGGAGTTTTGCCCATTCTTCAAGGCAAAACTGCTCCAGCTCCTTCAAGTTGGATGGGTTCCGCTGGTGTACAGCCATCTTTAAGTCATACCACAGATTCTCAATTGGATTGAGGTCTGGGCTTTGACTAGGCCATTCCAAGACATTTAAATGTTTCCCCTTAAACCCCTCGAGTGTTGCTTTAGCAGTATGCTTAGGGTCATTGTCCTGCTGGAAGGTGAACCTCCGTCCCAGTCTCAAATCTCTGGAAGACTCTCAAGAATTTCCCTGTATTTAGCGCCATCCATCATTCCTTCAATTCTGACCAGTTTCCCAGTCCCTGCCGATGAAAAACATCCCCACAGCATGATGCTGCCACCACCATGCTTCACTGTGGGGATGGTGTTCTCGGGGTGATGAGATGTGTTGGGTTTGTGCCAGACATAGCGTTTTCCTTGATGGCCAAAAAGCTAAATTTTAGTCTCATCTGACCAGAGTACCTTCTTCCATATGTTTGGGGAGTCTCCCACATGCCTTTTGGCGAACACCAAACGTGTTTGCTTATTTTTTTCTTTAAGCAATGGCTTTTTTCTGGCCACTCTTCCGTAAAGCTTAGCTCTGTGGAGTGTACGGCTTAAAGTGGTCCTATGGACAGATACTCCAATCTCCGCTGTGGAGCTTTGCAGCTGCTTCAGAGTTATCTTTGGTCTCTTTGTTGCCTCTCTGATTAATGCTCTCCTTGCCTGGTCCGTGAGTTTTGGTGGGCGGCCCTCTCTTGGCAGGTTTGTTGTGGTGCCATATTCTTTCAATTTTTTAATAATGGATTTAATGGTGCTCCTTGGGATGTTCAAAGTTTCAGATATTTTTTTATAACCCAACCCTGATCTGTACTTCTCCACAACTTTGTCTCTGACCTGTTTGGAGAGCTCCTTGGTCTTCATGGTGCCGCTTGCTTGGTGGTCCCCCTTGCTTAGGGGTGTTGCAGACTCTGGGGCCTTTCAGAACAGGTGTATATATACTGAGATCATGTGACAGATCATTTGACACTTAGATTGCACACAGGTGGACTTTATTTCACTAATTATGTGACTTCTGAAGGTAAGTGGTTGCACCATATCTTATTTAGGGGCTTCATAGCAAAGGGGGTGAATACATATGCACACACCACTTTTCCAAATTTTTTGAAACAAGGTCTTTTTTCATACAAATCCATTTAAATTACAGGTTGTAATGCAACAAACTTGGAAAAACGCCAAGGGGGATGAATACTTTTGCAAGGCACTGTATCATGTTATTTATTAACTGTGGTTATTTTAGTTTATGCAATAAGGTTATTTTGGTTTGAAAAGAGCAGTGTGATGCAGCAGGTATAGTCACAAGACTATACTTAGTGCCACTAAGAACTTAGAAGCTGAATATCATAGGGAGCACATGCCATTCATTCACTGACATGCATTGATACACACTGTCGCGGCCATTAAACACACAGCATGCTGTAATACATCAGAGGTGTGAATGCCGTAAAACCAACTCAAACGAAGTGTGTAAATGGATTCAATGATTTCTGGCGCACAGGTGGATGGGTTTAACACTAGGATAAGCCAATCACTTTAATAGGCAATTGAAAATGGCTCATGTCAAAAACATCAAATACCTAGTCACCATCAAAAGGTAATTTAAAAAAAGATGACATGTTGTAAAATGGCTGCTAAAAGCATGTCCTTGACAGTGACACTTACTTGGAAAATGTAATCCTGATTTCTTGGGAAATTGGGCGCCGAGGTGGAATCTGACACGTGGCTGTATCCAACTAATTATCAAGCTAATACACAAGCAAAGCTATGAGTCAGTCGTTAGCATTCAAAGACTTATGTCTGGCTTAGTCGATGGTGTGCAAATTAGCAGTCATTTGGGAAATGCAGTCATTTAGCAAGCTTTGCTGACTCCCCGGAATGCAAGCAATCAACAGGTGAGTGCTGAAAAGATTTGAAGTGACAAATTGGGTGCGGCAAAATGAACTGCTACGTGAGCTGGGTCACTTTCACATTTCCTAGAAAAAGGGAGTTCAGCAGAAGTGCGTTATGAGTCAAGACAAATAGCTGGGATAATGGGAGCGTATCGCTCATGGCTGCTGTACTCAGACCCAGACTGCCAACTATGCAACTGCCTATACTGACATATTACGTAATCAAATCAATTCATGCTAATGGATTTGTTACTCCGTATAGACTCACAATAGCAGTACATTGAAGGCTCCAGTGAATGTAACATACCTAAATTACATGTCTAACTACCCATTTGCCACGCAATCTCCAATGAGTTAAAGACCCCTTCCAGACAGATCTTGCACATAAGATCTAGATTGAATTGGACTTCTCTGTCTGCTGTAAGTTGCCAAGGACATAGGAGAAGGTTCGGACTGCCCACAATGTCTGAGTCTGGGTGAAATATTTACAGGGAGAACCAGTTTACCACATTAAATTATGGAGACAAAAATTAGAACACAAGCATGGATGCATGAAAACACACACACAGACACACAAATAGGACAAATATAAGCATCCATCAAATTATTATTACACACACACACACACACGCACACACACACACCTGCTTGTGAGATGTGAGTTCAGAAGGAGACATGCAGCCCAATCTAATCACTCTGTTTGGATAGAGTAATTGAATCTTGTTAGACAGAGGGGGAACGCAACAGGCCTTTAAAGGAACCATCTGATTTGAATACAGCGGCCCTGATAGAGGCCAGACCAAGACATCAAATGGGATTACATTACAGTAAAGACACACAGGGGTGAGACTCGACGGCGCAGCTGCTAAGCGCTACCCTAACACATGCTAATTCGCAGTGATTACGTGTCGCAGGTGACAGGGGAGAGAGATGTAAACGCAATAAGGCCCGCTAGCTGGGGAGGTCATCAAAGGAAGTCCAACCACAGCACAGGACTAGACCTGGAGGTCCAACCACAGCACAGGACTAGACCTGGAGGTCCAACCACTACACAGGACTAGAACTGGAGGTCCAATCACAGCACAGGACTAGACCTGGAGGTCCAACCACTACACAGGACTAGAACTGGAGGTCCAATCACAGCACAGGACTAGACCTGGAGGTCCAACCACAGCACAGGACTAGACCTGGAGGTCTAACCACTACACAGGACTAGACCTGGAGGTCCAATCACAGCACAGGACTAGACCTGGAGGTCCAACCACAACACAAGACTAGACCTGAAGGTCCAACCACAACACAGGACTAGACCTGGAGGTCCAATCACAGCACAGGACTAGACCTGGAGGTCCAACCACAACACAAGACTAGACCTAAAGGTCCAACCACAACACAGGACTAGACCTGGAGGTCCAACCACAACACAAGACTAGACCTGGAGGTCCAATCACAGCACAGGACTAGACCTGGAGGTCCAACTACAACACAAGACTAGACCTGGAGGTCCAATCACAACACAGGGCTAGACCTGGAGGTCCAATCACAGCACAGGGCTGAATATACAGATTATATCCTTAGGGCCACGCTATTCATTCAAATCCAGGAACTGTGTCAAGTCCAAAAAGCTATTGTTTGTGTTTGGATTGGTGCTGTGGATTTAGAGAGTGATGGAACCAAAAGGAAACTGGTATACAGATCTGGTATTCAATCAAACATGATGTTGTCTTTTTTTTTTTTTTACTGCTTAGAAAAATGCTATTTTGACTCCAACCCGGAAACCTGCTTTTCAGTTTTGATTGAATAATACCCTTATTAACACCTGTTACTTTAAGGACAAAATACTAATCTCATCCATGCTGTTCACAACAAAACGCCTCCAAGGTCTATCTCTGCATGGTAAATAGGCAAAAGGATGCACTTTTGGCATAAGCGCATGGGCCAACAATATGAATAAATGAACAAACATACTGTTTGCTCCGGGGGAAAGACAAAAAAACCTAAACCTATTAGCCGACCCAAAACGCAATTCACTGGCGCCTGAAAACAGATGGCCGACCTGTCCTCTATGTGTCAGTTCTGTCCGAGGCGGACAACCGTTGGCTTCTGTTTCCTTTCCTCTCCTCTTTTTCTCTCTCACTACTGCTGTGTCTCCTCTTCTAAAAGAGGCCGTTAAATATTAATGTTGGCTCTCATGCGGTGCCCGGGCGTCACTAACGGCCAAATGATCCTAACACGGAATAATGAAGCCAGTGGGGTACAGGTGGGGTACAGGGTTGCGTAATCGTTCCACGTTGCCAGGTTCATCCATAATTTAAGGGGGGCTGGAGATACCAGTGAAGGAACTGAGGATATGTGAACGTGGATGGAGGTATACAGTGGCTTGCGAAAGTATTCACCACCTTGGCATTTCTCCTATTTTGTTGCCTTACAACCTGGAATTAAAATTGATTTTTGGGGGGTTTGTATAATTTGATTTACAAAACATGCCTACCACTTTGAAGATGCAAAATATTTGTTATTGTGAAACAAAAAAGAAATAAGACATAAAAACAGAAAACTTGAGCGTGCATATCTATTCACCCCCCCAAAGTCAATACTTTCTAGAGCCACCTTTTGCAGCAATTACAGCTGCAAGTCTCTTGGGGTATGTCTCTATAAGCTTGGCACATCTAGCCACTGGGAGTTTTGCCCATTCTTCAAGGCAAAACTGCTCCAGCTCCTTCAAGTTGGATGGGTTCCGCTGGTGTACAACAACCTTTAAGTCATACCACAGATTCTCAATTGGATTGATGTCTGGGCTTTGACTAGGCCATTCCAAGACAATTAAATGTTTCCCCTTAATCCACTCAAGTGTTGCTTTAGCAGAATGCTTAGGGTCATTGTCCTGCTGGAAGGTGAACCTCCGTCCCAGTCTCAAATCTCTAGAAGACTGAAACAGGTTTCCTTCAAGAATTTCCCTGTATTTAGCGCCATCCATCATTCCTTCAATTCTGACCAGTTTCCCAGTCCCTGCCGATGAAAAACATCCCCACAGCATGATGCTGCCACCACCATGCTTCACTGTGGGGATGGTGTTGTCGGGGTGATGAGAGGTGTTGGGTTTGCGCCAGACATAACGTTTTCCTTGATGGCCAAAGCTACATTTGAGTCTCATCTGACCAGAGTACCTTCTTCCATATGTTTGGGGAATCTCCCACATGCTTTTTGGTGAACACCAAACATGTTTGCTTATTTTTTTCTTCAAGCAATGGCTTTTTTCTGGCCACTCTTCCGTAAAGCCCAGCTCTGTGGAGTGTACGGCTTAAAGTGGTCCTATGGACAGATACTCCAATCTCCGCTTTAGAGCTTTGCAGCTCCTTCAGGGTTATCTTTGGTCTCTTTGTTGCCTCTGATTAATGCCCTCTTTGCCTGGTCCGTGAGTTTTGGTGGGCGGCCCTCTCTTGGCAGGTTTGTTGTGGTGCCATATTCTTTCCATTTTTTAATAATGGATTTAATGGTGCTCTGTGGGAGCTTCAAAGTTTCAGATATTTTTTTATAACCCACAACTTTGTCCCTGACCTGTTTGGAGAGCTCCTTGGTCTTCATGGTGCCACTTGCTTGGTGGTGCACCTTGCTTAGGGGTGTTGCAGACTCTGGGGCCTTTCAGAACAGGTGTATATATACTTAGATCATGTGACAGATCATGTGACACTTAGATAGCACACAGGTGGACTTTATTTAACTAATTATGTGACTTCTGAAGGTAATTGGCTCACCAGATCTTATTTAGGGGCTTCATAGCTAAGGGGATGAATACATATGCACGCACCACTTTTCCGTTATTTATTTTGTCTAATTTTTTTAAACAAGATATTGTTTTCATTTCACTTCACCAATTTGGACAATTTTGTGTATGTCCATTACATGAAATCGAAATAAAAATCCATATAAGTTACAGGTTGTAATGCAACAAAATTGGAAAAACGCCAAGGGGGATGAATACTTTTGCAAGACACTGTACATGGATACACATATTGTAGAGACGTGAAGGTGATTGCAAAGACGTAGGAGTAGATGCAGGCATACATGCACAAATGTTCACGCACAGAAATGTGCAAATGTGCACACAAGTATGCAGCATCACATGTACACCAGTGGAGGCTGGTGGGAGGAGCTACAGGAGGACAGGCTCATTGTAATGGTTGGAATGGAATCAATGGAACGGAGTCAAACGTGGTTTCCATATGTTTGTTGTGTTTGATACCATTCCATAAAGTCCATTCCAGTCTTTACATGACTCTGTCACCCCTGACTGCGCCGCAAATGGCACCTTATTCGCTATATAGTACACTTTTTTTAACAGAGCAAAGTAGTGCACTATAAAGGGAATAGGGTGCCATTTGGGACGCAGGCTGTGACATACCCAGTCTGACTGATTGAATAGCTGACATGCTCACATGTTCCTCCAGTCAATGTGACAGCTACATGGACAGAGTCATCATGCCTGTGCCAGACGTGCCACACAACCACAGGGTACCGTGACAGGTGGGAAAACAAGAGAGGGACACAGGTGACAATTGACAAACGTTTCGACCTTTGACCTATGGCCTCTGACCCCTGTCATGAAGCAACAACTGATGATGGGGGTGAGATGTGGTCAAAAATCCGGGATTGAAACCATGGCGTCCTCAGGTGGTTCTGTATTGTTCAGGGATTGGATGAGTGATTTAGTAATTCTGACTTAAGCCGGAACAAATCCCTGTCTTCAGACTTATTCTGCTCCTCTACAATTCACCTGTATTCTGAGTGGCTTTCCATCAAATTATGGAAAAGAGCATTCTTCCAAGTGTGTGTATCAGTGTGTTTCCAAGCGTGTGTATCAGTGTGTTTCCAAGTGTGTGTATCAGTGTGTTTCCAAGTGTGTGTATCAGTGTGTTTCCAAGTGTGTGTATCAGTGTGTTTGTGTGTGTGTGTGTATCAGTTTGTATATGTATGTATCAGTGTGTTTGTGTGTGTAGCAGTGTGTTTGTGTGTGTGTGTTCGTGTATATAAACGTAACAATTATGCATGCATGTGTGTGTGTATTAAAATAGAAAGCCTAATCCCTCCTGGAGTAACACACGTCTCCTTCTCATTCCTAGAACATCAATACCATGGCAACGCACGGCTAGGGTCTATACTATGGCTGAGGATGGGAGGATGGGAAGAGATACATGGGGGCCAAGGGCCAAGGGGGCCAAGCAGATCAGATTGATCAGAGGCTCCCCTGCAGTCCCGCTGGCCCCATGACAGAGCTGTCAGTGAGGCATGTCCTTGATGTACAAATGACCCACTGTCAGATATGACACTTCACTATTGCTGCTGTATAGCCACTCAGCAGCTCTTGTTGTGGATACACTGCTGGCCCTCCTCCACTAGGCTATAGCTACTACATTCATTAGAGCAGGGGAAGGCAACCCTGGTCCTGGAGGGCCGCAGGCACTTCATGTGTTGGATTTAACCGACCTGGAAGACCGGGTGTGTTGAATTTAGGCAATCACTGAACTGATCAATTAGCTCAGTTGGTCAGGTGTGGTGTCTAGTTGGGACAAAATCCTGCAGTACCTGCGGCACTCCAGGAACATGGTTGCCTACCCCTGCAGTAGAGTATTACAGAAAAATCATCCTTGCGAATGAGACCTTGGTCTCAATGGGACTCCCTGTTAAAACGCAATGAGAGAATCAGAGTGGCGTTCAGAGAAAATTCTAAGTTATTTTTGCAATAGAGGTCTGATGCCAAGGAAGGATTTAAAAGGATGGGAAAGTGCTTTATGTCAGGGTTTCCCAAACTCGGTCCTGGGGTGCCCCCTGGGTGTGTGTTTTGGTTTTTGCCGTAGCATTACATAGCTCATTCAAACAATCAAAGCTTGATGATGAGTTGGTTATTTGAATCAGCTGTGTAGTGCTAGGGCATAAACAGGACAGAGTTTGGGAAACCCTGCTATACACAACAATTCTAACTATAAATCACTGTGTAGTATCTGAACATGTATAACTTTGGCTGAGGTTTTCATATTGTTGGTTAAATGAACTTTACTATACTTTGCTGAAACATCTGGAAAGTGTTACTATAGGGGCCCCCTAAAACAGTGGAGATTGGGATATGTGGAGGCCAGGGATTGGTCTATTCAAAACACGCCATCATATTTTACATAGGGCATAGGATATATATATATACCATGTTTGAACAAAGGAAGGGGAGAGTGATCATATTTGAGATTGGGTTTGTTGCTCTCCAGAAGTCTGTAAATTGATACTGAAATCTTTGATATAATAAACCTTTATAATCAGGTACAGTGTCAGCAGATTTATTATCACACATCATCGCAGCATCGTTGTTCGGCCACCACAGAAATTGGCGATGAGGATTTTGGGACGAGTTGCGTACATTTCAACGTTCCATCATGGGCTCCGAACTGACTCTCGCTCCAGAGGCTGACAGATAAGGTGAGCTTTCTCACAACTTTGGGCGCTGGTCAGTTCGTGTGGCTGTGTGTGCGTTGAGGGGATGCACCGTGAAGAACCTGTGTGTGCCATGCTGTGATTGCTGTGTGATGAGATTCCGTTCTAAATGTCAAAATTTTGTTTGCGTTGGAAACAACGCATACAGGGGGGAGTGTGAATATAATACAAGATCTAAGGAAAAAAGGAATTGATAACACTGGGCCCAGGGAAATTTGGCTTGAATAAAATTAAAGGGGAAAAGGAATAGAATAAAGGAATAAGGGACAAGGAACTAAGGAAAAAGGTATACTGATTAGGACGTCGCTGATCTACGGAAGCCCTCAAATGAGGCGATCATTAGATGGGCCGCAAATCCTAGGAAGTCACTAGGTACATTTTCGGGTCAGTTCCAAGGAACTGTGATTGTAGAATACAAATTCAATTGTATGTTACCTCTCGGTATATAGTTGACGAGCTATATGTCCGAAATAGCCTCTCATTGAATATCTGCAACTCAAGGTAGCACAAATTTAGGAAGGAAAATAAGGAAAAGGAGCGACGGAAGCATGCTTTAGGGACCGTATGAATGAATGCATTCTTGTTGATTGAATAGTTTTCGTGTTGTGAGAGAAAGAGAGTGTGTGTGTGCGCAAATAAAGATGTCTTTGCTGTGTTTGAGCTGTGTGGATTGTGCAGAGGTTTATATGCTCGACTCATGCTATGATAAGATTTTATGTTAGATATATATACATATATATGTTTTGGTTGAGAACAGGGGTTTTAGTTTTTTGTAAGGAAATCTGTTAATTACGGTTAAAACCTTATGAGTCTCCATTTGAGAGAACGTTTTCAAATTTATTAAAATCTATGAGCCCCCGGGAGGACGTTATGATTGTATAGAGAGGATTTGTAATGGATAAGAAAATAACTATAAATCTGCAGATTGGAGTAGAATGGATGAAGAAAGAGGAGAGAGAAAATAGACTAAAGTAAAGTTAAGTAACTTCGAAGTAGGATTTGTGTTCTATGTTTTTGTGTTGGTTTGTGCGTTTTGTTCAGTGGTAAATGTGGTTTGTTGGAAAGAACGGAGGGACAGCTGGTCTGTCTGCTGTTTGACTTAGAGAAAAATTGCTTGTGGGAGTGCTCATCTCACTCTGAAGACACACTAATAAATGAACTGCGCATGTGTGGAATTTTAGGAGTTTACAGTTACACAGAGCGAATATGCCACTCCCCTGCCTGCACTGAGCTGCTGTGACATGCAGACTTATAGCTGAAAAAAAGAAAGGGGGAGATTTGAATACACACAAATAAAGTATTCTGTTTGTTAAGTGGCTGTTGCTTCACTAAGAAAACATATATGATGATTATTCCAATAGTTTAATATCTGTATTGTATGGTTGAAATAACCCAGTGAGTACATAAAATACTAAATTGTTGTCTGTTTCTTTTGTTCTCCTGTGGTGTGAGAGACGAGAAGGAGGAGACAGAGAGAGAGGAGGTGCTGACCAGTGCGTCACGCGACAGCGTGTGCTGTCCCGGATCCAGTCCAATTAAGGCCAGTACTGTTCTATCCACAAACTTACTTTCCCTTGCAGAATATTATAGATGAAGGGCATTTATCTGTTTGTGTATGCCTAAAATATTTCATGTTGTGACCATTTAGCAGGGACTTGGCAACAGACTGATCAATTGATGTGATTGAAAATTACAATTTTTTTTGTGCATGGGTTGTTTTGATTAGAGTTGTGTTGGAAATCCAGCACTGAGATTATTCTGTAAAATTAAGGTGATTGGGTGCTTATTAAGCAATTGGTTTGTGGGTGCTGTAGTGTTGCTGGATTACAGGTCTTTCTTTTTTGATTGCTCTGAAGTTGACTAGTTTCCTTTACTTTTCTTTATCGGATGTGGTAAGATTGCCACTAATCAATAATTTGGTAGAAAAAATAAAATAAAATAAAATAAAAATAAAAAATAAATAAAAATAAATAAATAAAATATGAGGGAAAGATAAGCTACATAGCTTAAAGTATTTTTTTGGTTTACAAATTAATTAGTTTAAAATAATAATAAATAAAAAATAATTCACAATAAAGGAATATAAAAGAGTTGTTACAATGCGGAAAAAGGACATCAAAACTACGAAAGTAATTACTCCTGTTGATGTAGTACAAAATAGTAACCCTTTAGTTAATGGTATTGCAAGGTTATCTGGAAAATGGCATAAATGTTGGCCTGACATTGAACAACCATGGCCAGTGGAAGGGACTCTTAACCCAGACGTAATTAAATAATGCAAGTGCTTGTGTCCATGTATAAGGCAGATCAAAAGAAGGGGAAAAAAGGGGAACATCGTAAAGAAAAGAGACAAAGAGAGCTGGGTGTTCTTAAGTTGTTTGAAAATGAGGGACAAAAACTGATAAAAGATACAAAAGATAAAAGAGACAGAGGTATAGAGAAAATGGCAAAAGAGGCGAAGGTAACAGAAAAACTAATGGCAGAAGTCAATACACCTTTCTCACATATGGATTCAGCAAAAAGACCCCCACCTTACGAGGAAGAAGTAGAGTTTAAGGACGTCTATCCTCAGCTTCCAGTGATCATTCAGGAGGGTGATTATTGTATCAGAGATGAAGATGAACGAATAATAGAGAGAGGACAAGCAGAAACGACCATAAAGATGAATCCAAACTCCAAAAGTAAGAAGAAAACGACATGTCTGGAAACTAAGGGTAGAGTGAGGTTCAGGAGGATGGAATTTGAAGATGAGGATGATGATGATCAGAGTGATTCAGAAGAGATCATGGGTGGATATGACCCTGTGATCAGACGGAGGTTGGCCAGAGCGGAAAGAAGGGGTGATGGAAGTTGGAAGAAGAAGGATACAAGAGATTCAACCTCTGATGAAAGTGAAGATGGAGACAGCGATGAAGATTTGGAGATTAAAGGTGCTTCATGTTCAAGAGGATTTTATCCTACAATGACTAGCACAGAAGAAATAGAAAGAGATATGGATCGATGCATATCATGCTTGGATAAGGCAAATAATTTAGAAGAAGTAAGAGAATTGGAAGAACAACTCAAGAAGCTGAAGATACAGAAGGAAAAACTGCTGAAAAAATAATCCCAAAAATTGGAGAGGAAGTATACATTGCGGCCAAGAAAAGGGAGCACAAGTAAGAAGATGATGCCAGTGATAATCCGAGGACAGAACCTGGAGTATAAGCCTTTGCAGAATACCGATATGTCAGATATACTTGAGAAGCTGCCTACTCTTCAAGATGGAGCATATCCTTGGATTTCAAAGTTGGAAGAAATTACGGTGGGAACACAGTCTGCCATAGGAGACATTAAGATACTTTTGGCTAATCTCCTTGGGATTCCAAGTATGGAAGAAATGTTTCAGAGAGCTGGACTTAATCGATATGTGGGGACTGCGGTGAATGATCCTGAGTTGTTAGCTGCAAGTAGAGATCGGCTGTGGAGAGCACTGAAAGATACGTTTCCAACAAATGTGCATCCTGACAACATTCTGATTGACCCACTAGGACAACAAGAAAATCTGAGAGCCTATGTGTCAAGAGCTCATCAAGTGTGGAGAAATATTACCGGAAATGATCCAGATGTGAGTCAAATGGAGCAGTCAATTTTGTGAGCTAAACTGCAGATGGGGCTGCCCTCACCAGTAAGGAGCAAACTGGCAGAGGTGGTTGGACTTGGAAGCAAGGCAAAAGGAATCTATACAGATCATATAGCCCATCAAGTGGATCTATACAGGAAAAAGGAACACAACCAGAAAGAACAGGACCAAGAAACTCTCAGAAAACTCAATCAAATACAACTGGTGGAGAATAAGAAGACGGAGAAGAAACAGGCTTTGGCTATGCAGTAGTTAAAGCCAAAGGAACTGGATTTGTTGTTGAAAAGGCTGAAGTAATACCACAGCCTGCGTCCGCACAACTTGCTGAACTTGTGGGGCTAACAGAAGCGTGTTTGTTAGCAGAAGAAAAGCGAGTGACGATATATACTGATTCTGCATATGCACATAGTGTATGTCATTTGTTTGGAGCAGTGTGGAAAGGTTGAGGGTTTAAGAGAACGGATGGTTCTCCGATACAACATCATGCGCAAATAATGAAACTGTTGCATGCTATGATGAAGCCTAAAGAGATAGCGATAGCTAAGTGTGCAGCTCATAAAACAGATGTGTCAAAAGTCACACAAGGGAACAAAGCTGCTGTTGAAGCTGCAAAAGCCGTCACAGGAGCGGACAAATTGGGCAAGGTTTTTCTGGTCACTCATGGAGTGGACTTTGAAGACAAAATTACGCTTAAGGATGTGATTTTGATGCAGGAAGCTGCTTCTACGATTGACAGTTATGGCTAGACCGAGGTGCCATCAAAGATGCTACGGGTCTTTGGAGAAAATAGTAGCGCCTCTAGACCTATTAGGTCTGATGATTCAGGAAACACATGGGTTAGCTCATGTTGCAAGGGGGGAGGTTAGGAGAAAGATCACAAAGGAGTATGGTTTTTGGGCACCATATTTGCTTGAACAGGTTGACTATGTCATAGGCAGGTGCACAATCTGTCTGAAAAATAATGTTCGCAGAGGTGTGACTGCTCTTCCTGGTCACATTCCAACACCGAGAGGTCCTATGCGTGAGTTGGTTATTGACTTTGTTGATATGATAAAACCAGTTGAAGGGAAAAGATACATGCTGGTGGTTGTGGACAGATTTTCACGATGGCCGGAGGCATGTCCAACCAAGCGAAAAGACGCTCAGGCGGTTGCCAAGTTCTTGTGTAAAGAAGTCATAAGCAGGTGGGGATTTCCCGATCGAATATCCTCAGATAATGGGAAAGAATTTGTGGATAAATCAGTGAAATTGATTTTTCAAAAATTGGGAAAAAAGTCAGACCAAAACGTTATGAAAACTAGGGTTGAAGTAACTCTAGGAAATTTTGAATATCTGATTGTGCGATAATTTTCACATTTCTTTGCATCTTGTTGTGATATTTAGTGTTTTCTTATGAATCAAAGGGGGGAAATGGAATGTGATTAATTTTTATATATCATTTTATTATTTTATATTTATATATTATTTTTGATATTGATGTTTTAATTTTCATGTGTTCCTTTGCAAAAGATACTAGTTGGTGTTTTCTTTTCTTCAAGAAGCATATGGGGAATGTGTAGAGTGGAATTCAAATACTCAAACATGGACAATATGAATGGACTGGAGGAAGTTGAACAAGGACGGTGTGGAAATGTTCAGATTCCATCATTGACGTTGCATTGAAAGTCGACACTAATGAGAAGCTGCAGTGTAGTGGACTACATTCCAGTGTCTGCACTGATTTATACACTGCTCAAAAAAATAAAGGGAACACTAAAATAACACATCCTAGATCTGAATGAATGAAATAATCTTATTAAATACTTTTTTCTTTACATAGTTGAATGTGCTGACAACAAAATCAAACAAAAATTATCAATGGAAATCAAATTGATCAACCCATGGAGGTCTGGATTTGGAGTCACCCTCAAAATTTAAGTGGAAAACCACACTACAGGCTGATCCAACTTTGATGTAATGTCCTTAAAACAAGTCAAAATGAGGCTCAGTAGTGTGTGTGGCCTCCACGTGCCTGTATGACCTCCCTACAACGCCTGGGCATGCTCCTGATGAGGTGGCGGATGGTCTCCTGAGGGATCTCCTCCCAGATCTGGACTAAAGCATCCGCCAACTCCTGGACAGTCTGTGGTGCAATGTGGCGTTGGTGGATGGAGCGAGACATGATGTCCCAGATGTGCTCAATTGGATTCAGGTCTGGGGAACAGTGGGCCAGTCCATAGCATCAATGCCTTCCTCTTGCAGGAACTGCTGACACACTCCAGCCACATGAGGTCTAGCATTGTCTTGCATTAGGAGGAACCCAGGGCCAACCGCACCAGCATATGGTCTCACAAGGGGGTCTGAGGATCTCATCTCGGTACCTAATGGCAGTCAGGCTACCTCTGGCGAGCACATGGAGGGCTGTGCGGCCCCCAAAGAAATGCACCCCACACCATGACTGACCCACCACCAAACCGGTTATGCTGGAGGATGTTGCAGGCAGCAGAACGTTCTCCACGGCGTCTCCAGACTCTGTCACGTCTGTCACGTGCTCAGTGTGAACCTGCTTTCATCTGTGAAGAGCACAGGGCGCCAGTGGCGAATTTGCCAATCTTGGTGTTCTCTGGCAAATGCCAACGTCCTGCACGGTGTTGGGCTGTAAGCACAACCCCCCACCTGTGGACGTCGGGCCCTCATACCACCCTCATGGAGTCTGTTTCTGACCGTTTGAGCAGACACATGCACATTTGTGGCCTACTGGAGGTCATTTTGCAGGGCTCTGGCAGTGCTCCTCCTGCTCCTCCTTGCACAAAGGCGGAGGTAGCAGTCCTGCTGCTGGGTTGTTGCCCTCCTACGGCCTCCTCCATGTCTCCTGATGTACTGGCCTGTCTCCTGGTAGCGCCTCCATGCTCTGGACACTACGCTGACAGACACAGCAAACCTTCTTGCCACAGCTCGCATTGATGTGCCATCCTGGATGAGCTGCACTACCTGAGCCACTTGTGTGGGTTGTAGACTCCGTCTCATGTTACCACTAGAGTGAAAGCACCGCCAGCATTCAAAAGTGACCAAAACATCAGCCAGGGAAGCATAGGAACTGAGAAGTGGTCTGTGGTCACCACCTGCAAACCAGTCCTTTATTGGGGGTGTCTTGCTAATTGCCTATAATTTCCACCTGTTGTCTATTCCATTTGCACAACAGCATGTGACATTTATTGTCAATCAGTGTTGCTTCCTAAGTGGACAGTTTGATTTCACAGAAGTGTGATTGACTTGGAGTTACATTGTGTTGTTTAAGTGTTCCCTTTATTTTTTTGAGCAGTGTATATACATATTTGCATGTGTAATACATAATTTGTGTCATATTCTTTCTGTATTAATTTTTTGAAGAATGATGTTTTCTGTTGTTGGGTACATGTGGGGACCTCAGATGTTTTTTGGTTTTTTCTTTGACGCTTAGGGATATTGGGTCTAGGCAGGGACAGAGAGAATCCACGGGAAGGTCTGATGGGTCGACCAGCCTGAATGTGGACGGGTTTTTGATTGTATTTTGTTTTCTGAGGCTTTCATGTGTATTCGATTGCATCATAGCTTAAAATGCATTGATAAAGATTTATAAATTGATCGGGAGTACTTAGGTGGTCGCCTGGGGCAGAGGGGCCGTGAGAGAATTTTACTGTCTTGATTGATTGATGGATATTTGGAAAGAAAGCTGCCAGACAGGTTTTTCGCTCTTACACTCCATAAAAATGTGTTCACACTCCATAAACTTAGTTAGTTACACTAGCAGCCTGATGTAATAAAAAAATGTATTCGTCATAATCCTATTCTTTTAGTTTTCGAGACTTAATTAGTCTCGAAGGGGGGAAATATGTAGTATCTGAACATTTATAACTTTGGCTGAGGTTTTCATATTGTTGGTTAAATTAACTTAACTTTACTTTGCTGAAACATCTGGAAAGTGTTACTATAGGGGCCCCCTAAAACAGTGGAGATTGGGATATGTGGAGGCCAGGGATTGGTCTATTCAAAACACGCCATCTTATGTTACATAGGGCATAGGATATATATACCATGTTTGAACAAAGGAAGGGGAGAGTGATCATATTTGAGATTGGGTTTGTTGCTCTCCAGATTCTGCAGAAGTCTGTAAATTCATACTGAAATCTTTGATATAATAAACCTTTATAATCAAGTACAGTGTCAGCTGATTTCTTATCAATACATCATCGCAGCATCGTTGTTCGGCCACCACAACTGTAAATGTCAATGATTTACCTTTTAAGAGAAGAATATATAAACATTTTACTGCCATTTCAACACAGAAAACTCCATCTCCACTCAAGCTTTTAACTAGACCTGTAGGGGTTACATAAAATGAGGAAAACAAGTGCATTCTTCCATGACGCATTTCCTTTCCTCTTTGCCCTTGAGAAGTAAACAAAAGGTGATCCAAGTTGTCTGGAGTGTGTGTGTGTGTGTGTGTGTGTGTGTGTGTGTGTGTGTGTGTGTGTGTGTATTTGACCCCCGTGTCCTTCAGGGCTGTTAATGAAGTGGCTGAGGCGCTGGGTTGTGTCATGTATGCATCCCTGTGGGCTTCAGATGCACTGATTCGCGCTCTCTCATCATTAAAACATGATAGCTAAAATGAGGTGAAGTTAATCGCAGGAATATTACCATAGACTAATTACAGGAGCCCAAAAGGCAGTTAGGCTTGGGGGAAACCGCTACTGTAGGCTAATGTCATCAGCTCCTGTCAGCACTCTACAGTATTTCTGAATCAAAGGCAGAGAGAGAGAGGGAAGCTAGGATTAGCATTTAGCCATAACTGGGTAAAGGTGCTACTTTTCTCAGTTACCACGAGTTGTCTTAAGCTTCTTAGCAAGGTGTTGACAACCAGTTTGAAACATTTCCTGACAAAAATGTTGGATGCCAATAAATCAGTATGTTGACACAGCAAGGAAAGTATCTCCTAAAGATTAGCAGACCAAGGATAGGCCTACATATGAAGCATTGAGTTCCCAAAAGCAAGGAAATGAGCTAGAACTTTGATATACAGTGCATTCGGGAAGTATTCAGACCCTTTGACTTTTTCCACATTTTGTTAGGTTACAGCCTTATTCTAAAATGGATTCAATCGTTTTTCCCCCCACACAATACCCCATAATGACAAAGCAAAAACTGGTTTTTAGACATATTTTCCAATGTATTAAAAATACTAACTGAAATGTCACATTTACATAAGTATTCAGAAGCACCTTTGGCAGCGATTACAGCCTCGAGTCTTCTGGGGTATGCCGCTACAAGCTTGGCACACCTGTATATGGGGAGTTTCACCCATTCTTCTCTGCAGATCCTCTCAAGCTCTGTCAGGTTGGAAGGGGAGCATCGCTGCACAGCTCTTTTCAGGTCTCTCCAGAGATGTTTGATCGGGTTCAAGTCCGGGCTCTGGCTGGGCAACTCAAGGACATTCAGAGACTTGTCACGAACCTACTCCTGCGTTGTCTTGGCTGTGTGCTTAGGGTCACTGTCCTGTTGGAAGGTGAACCTTTGCCCCAGTCTGAGGTCCTGATCACTCTGGAGCAGGTTTTCATCAAGGATCTCTCTGTACAGCTGATGCCTGCTGGACTGTTCGTTTACACGGTACCCTGTCCTGTTTTATCTATTTAGCCTCAGCCCAAACTTTCATCGCCATTACCAGTTGTTGTCTTAGCTCTCTCGAATAACACCTGTGATTGCTTTATGCCTCTCTCCCATGTCAATATGCCTTGCCTATTGCTGTTCCAGTTAGTTCTTATTATACCATTTCACTGTAGAGCCCCAAGTCCCTCTCAAACGGCCTCAAATAGCTCCTTTGTTCCACCCCCCATACACACGGAGACCGGCTCAATCGGTGCCTCCAGTGATGCTATCTCTTTCATTGTTACCCAACGCTTAGGTTTACCTCCACCGTACTCATATCCTTCCATATCCTTGTCTGTACATAATGCCCTGAATCTTTTCTACAATGCCCGGAAATCTGCACCTTTTATTCTCTGTACCCAATGCACTAGAAGACCAGTTCTTATAGCCTTTAGCCGTATCCTTATTCTAGTCCTCCTCTGTTCCTCTTGTGATGTAGAGGTTAACCCCTGCAGCCCCCAGTATCACTCCTACTCCCCAGGCGCTATCATTTGTTGACTTCTGTAACCGTAAAAGCCTTGGCTTTTGCATGTTAACATCAGAAGCCTCCTTCCTAAGTTTGAGTTATTCACTGCGTTAGCACACTCCGCCAACCCTGATGTTCTAGCAGTGTCTGAATCCTGGCTTAGGAAGGCCACCAAAAATTCAGACATTTCCATCCCCAACTACAACATTTTCCGTCTAGATAGAACTGCCAAAGGGGGTGGAGTTACAATCTACTGTAGAGATAGTCTGCAGAGCTCTATCATACTATCCAGGTCTGTGCCCAAACAGTTTGAGCTCCTACTTCTAAAAATCCACCTTTCCAGAAATAAGTCTCTCACTGTTGCCGCTTGCTACAGACCCCCCTCAGCCCCCAGCTGTGCCCTGGACACCATATGTGAATTGATTGCCCCCCATCTATCCTCAGAGTTCGTACTGCTTGGTGACCTAAACTGGGATATGCTTAACACCCCGGCCATCCTACAATCCAAACTAGATGCCCTCAATCTCACACAAATTATAAAGGAACCTACCAGGTACAGGTAAAACTAAATGCATGCTCTTCAATCGAACGTTGCTGGCACCCGCCCACCCGACTAGAATCACTACTCTCAGTATGTGGACAACTACAAATACCTAGGTGTCTGGTTAGACTGTAAACTATCCTTCCAGACTCACATTAAGCATCTCCAATCCAAAGTTAAATCTAGAATCGGCTTCCTATTTCGCAACAAAGCCTCCTTCACTCATGCTGCCAAACATGCCCTTGTTTAACTGACTTTCCTACCCATCCTTGACTTCGGCGATGTCATTTACAAAATAGCCTCCAACACTCTACTCAGCAAATTGGATGTAGTGCCTTCCGTTTTGTCACCAAAGCCCCATATGCTACCCACCACTGTGACCTGTACGCTCTTGTTGGCTGGTCCTCACTACATATTCATCACCAAACCCACTGGCTCCAGGTCATCTATAAATCACTGCTAGGCAAATCCGCCTTATCTTAGCTCATTGGTCACCATAGCAACACCCATCCGTAGTATGCGCTCCAGCAGGTATATCTCACTGGTCATCCCCAAAGCCAACACCTCCTTTGGCCGCCATTCCTTCCAGTTCTCTGCTGCCAATGACTGGAATGAACTGCAAAAATCTCTGAAGCTGGAGACTCTTATCTCCCTCACTAACTTTAAGCATCAGTTGTCAGAGCACCTTACCGATCACTGCACCTGTACACAGCCCATCTGAAATTAGCCCACCCAACTACCTCATCCCCATATTGTTATTTATTTTGCTAATTTGTACCCCAGTATCTGTATTTGCACATCTATCATTCCAGTGTTAATACTAAATTGTAATTATTTTGCACTATGGCCTATTTATTGCCTTACCTCCATAATTTACTACATTTGCACACACTGTATATGTCACAATCGTCATAATGAGCGGACCAAGGCGCAGCGTGATATGAGTACATACTTTAATAGTACTTAGCAACACGACACAATACAACAAAACGATACGTGAAGTCCTCGGTCAATAGCACAAACCTACACGGAACATGATCCCACAAAACACAAGTGCACAACAGGCTGCCTAAGTATGGTTCCCAATCAGAGACAACAAGCAACAGCTGATTCTCGTTGCCTCTGGTTGAGAACCACCCCGGCCAACATAGAAACACATAACCTAGAACAGAACATAGAAAACGAAACATAGACACTACACAAAGAAACTAACACCCTGGCTCAACATACACGAGTCCCCAGAGCCAGGGCGTGACAGTACCCCCCAAAGGCGCGGACTGCGACCGCGCCAACATAAACCCAACAGGGGAGGGGCCGGGTGGGCATTCCGCCTCGGAGGCGGATCCGGCTCCGGGCGTGACCACCACCCTCTAACAACCCCCCCATAGCGCCCCTGGTCTGGTCTGGCCCCGCTGGCTGGAGATGAACTGGACATCGGTGGAGCGGATTGCTTAGGCTCCGGTGTGGAGCAGCTGACCGGTACCTGACCAGGCACCGGTGAAACAGGCACGGGCTGTGCCGGACTGACGACGCGCACCACAGGCTTGGTGCGGGGAGCAGGGACGGGCCGGACCGGGCTGACGACGCGCACCACAGGCTTGGTGCGGGGAGCAGGAACAGGCCGGGCCGGGCTGGCGACGCGCACCATAGGCTTGGTGCGGGGAGCAGGAATGGGCCGGGCTGGTGACGCGCACCATAGGCTTGGTGCGGGGAGCAGGAACAGGCCAGGCCGGGCTGGCGACGCGCACGATTGGCTTGGTGCGGGGAGCAGGAATGGGCCGGGCCGGGCTGGCGACGCGCACCATAGGCTTGGTGCGGGGAGCAGGAACAGGCCGGGCCGGGCTGGCGACGCGCACCATTGGCTTGGTGCGAGGGGCAGGAACAGGCCGGGCCGGGCTGTGGAGACAGACTGGAGGTCTGGAGCGAAGAGCTGACACAACCCGTCCTGGCTGAATGCCTATTTTTACACACTCTGTGTGAGGCATCAGCACATGACGTACAGGGCTGTGTACTCGTACTGGCACTACAGCACGTGACACTGGCGCAGGATATCCAGGACCGAGGAGGGGTACTGGAGGCCACGAGCGTTGAGCCGGCACACTCCGTCCTGGCTGCATGCCCACCTTAGCACGACACGTGCGTGGTGCTAGCACAGGATTTACAGGACTGTGCCGGACCACTCGCGGCACAGTATGCAGCTCCGCATACCTCGGAACCTGCCCAGTCTCACGCTGCCTAGCCTGAGTACGGGGAGTTGGCTCTGCTCTACCTCTAGGCTCCGCCAACCTCCCTTCCAGCCCCCCAAACCCGGTGGCCTCCTCTCCTAATCCACCAACTCGCCCAGTAGCTGCCTCCAGCAGCCCCGTCGTCCATGCCGTGTGCCCCCCCAAAAAAAATTATTGGGGTTGCCTCTCGCCTGTCCGACGACGACACTGTTGGCGCCGTAGCTCCTCTCTCGCCAGGGCTTTAACTTTAGCCCAGTCCCTTTGCCCGCAAACATGTCCTCCCAGGACCACCATTGGCCCACCTGGGCCATCGCCAACCTCTCCAGCTCCTTACCCGGCGTTTGCTCCTGGAAACGCTGCTTGGTCCTGTTTTGGTGGGATCTTCTGTCACGATCGTCATAATGAGCGGACCAAGGCGCAGCGTGATATGAGTACATACTTTAATAGTACTTAGCAACACGACACAATACAACAAAAACAACAAAACGATACGTGAAGTCCTCGGTCAATAACACAAACCTACACGGATCAAGATCCCACAAAACACAAGTGCACAACAGGCTGCCTAAGTATGGTTCCCAATCAGAGACAACAAGCAACAGCTGATTCTCGTTGACTCTGATTGAGAACCACCCCGGCCAACATAGAAACACATAACCTAGAACAGAACATAGAAAACGAAACATAGACACTACACAAAGAAACTAACACCCTGGCTCAACATACACGAGTCCCCAGAGCCAGGGCGTGACAGTATATAGATTTTCTGTTGTATTTTTGACTTTATGTTTTGTTCACCCCATATGTAACTCTGTGTTGTTGTTTTTATCGCACTGCTTTGCTTTATCTTGGCCAGGTCGCAGTTGTAAATGAGAACTTGTTCTCAACTGGTTTACCTGGATAAATAAAGGTGAAAAAAAGAACATAAAAAGTACTTTGCTCCGTTCATCTTATTTATTTTGACCCCTCCCCTTTTTTCTCAACAATTTCAATCTTGTCTCATCACTGCAACTCCCCAACGGGCTCGGGAGGCGAATGTCGAGTCATGCGTCCTCCGAAACATGACCCGCCAAACCACGCTTCTTAACACCCGCTTGCTTAACCCGGAAGCCAGCCGCACAAATTTTTGCAGACATTATTTGGTACCCTTCTCCAGATCTGTGCCTCTACACAATCCTGTCTCGGATCTCTACGGACAATTCCTTCAATCTCATGGCTTGGTTTTTGCTCTGACATGCACTGTCAACTGTGGGACCTTATATAGATATGTGTGTGCCTTTCCAAATCATGTCCAATCAATGAATTTACCACAGGTGGACTCCAATGAAGTTGTAGAAACATCTCAAGGAGGATCAATGGAAACAGGATGCAGCTGAGCTCAATTTCGAGTATCATAGCAAAGGGTCTGAATACTTATGTGAATACGGTATTTCTGTTGTTTATTTATAATACATTTGCACATATTTCTAAAACCCTGTTTTCATTTCGTCCTTATTGGGTATTGTGTGTAGATTGATGAAGAAAAAAACATATTTCATCCATTTTAGAATAAGGCTGTAACGTAACAAAATGTGGGAAAAGGGAAGCGGTCTGTATACTTTCCGAATGCACTGTATAAAACCAAGTATACCAAAGGTACAGTGGGGAGAACAAGTATTTGATACACTGCCTATTTTGCAGGTTTTCCTACTTACAAAGCATGTAGAGGTCTGTAATTTTTATCATAGGTACACTTCAACTGTGAGAGACGGAATCTAAAACAAAAATCCAGAAAATCACATTGTATGATTTTTAAGTAATTAATTTGCATTTTATTGCATGACATAAGTATTTGATAAATCAGAAAAGCAGAACTTAATATTTGGTACAGAAACCTTTGTTTGCAATTACAGAGATCATACGTTTCCTGTAGGTCTTGACCAGGTTTGCACACACTGCAGCAGGGATTTTGGCACACTCCTCCATACAGACCTTCTCCAGATCCTTCAGGTTTCGGGGCTGTCGCTGGGCAATACAGACTTTCAGCTCCCTCCAAAGATGTTCTATTGGGTTCAGGTCTGGAGACTGGCTAGGCCACTCCAGGACCTTGAGATGCTTCTTACGGCGCCACTCCTTAGTTGCCCTGGCTGTGTGTTTCGGGTCGTTGTCATGCTGGAAGACCCAGCCATGACCCATCTTCAATGCTCTTACTGAGGGAAGGAGGTTGTTGGCCAAGATCTCGCGATACATGGCCCCATCCATCCTCCCCTCAATACGGTGCAGTCGTCCTGTCCCCTTTGCAGAAAAGCATCCCCAAAGAATGATGTTTTCACCTCCATGCTTCATGTTTGGGATGGTGTTCTTGGGGTTGTACTCATCCTTCTTCTTCCTCCAAACACGGCGAGTGGAGTTTAGACCAAAAAGCTCTATTTTTGTCTAATCAGACCACATGACCTTCTCCCATTCCTCCTCTGGATCATCCAGATGGTCATTGGCAAACTTCAGACGGGCCTGGACATGCGCTGGCTTGAGCAGGGGACCTTGCGTGCGCTGCAGGATTTTAATCCATGACGGCGTAGTGTGTTACTAATGGTTTTCTTTGAGACTGTGGTCCCAGCTCTCTTCAGGTCATTGACCAGGTCCTGCCGTGTAGTTCTGGGCTGATCCCTCACCTTCCTCATGATCATTGATGCCCCACGAGGTGAGATCTTGCATGGAGCCCCAGACCGAGGGTGATTGACCGTCATCTTGAACTTCTTCCATTTTCTAATAATTGCGCCAACAGTTGTTGCCTTCTCACCAAGCTGCTTGCCTATTGTCCTGTAGCCCATCCCATCCTCGTGCAGGTCTACAATTTTATCACTGATGTCCTTACACAGCTCTCTGGTCTTGGTTCTCACAGACCTGTTAGTTTTTCTTTAAGAAGCCCTCCTGTTCTCCACTCAATACCTGTATTAACTGCACCTGTTTGAACTCGTTACCTGTATAAAAGAAACCTGTCCACACACTCAATCAAACAGACTCCAACCTCTCCACAATGGCCAAGACCAGAGAGCTGTGTAAGGACATCAGTGATAAAATTGTAGACCTGCACGAGGATGGGATGGGCTACAGGACAATAGGCAAGCAGCTTGGTGAGAAGACAACAACTGTTGGCGCAATTATTAGAAAATGGAAGAAGTTCAAGATGACGGTCAATCACCCTCGGTCTGGGGCTCCATACAAGAACTCACCTCGTGGGGCATCAATGATCATGAGGAAGGTGAGGGATCAGCCCAGAACTACACGGCAGTACCTGGTCAATGACCTGAAGAGAGCTGGGACCACAGTCTCAAAGAAAACCATTAGTAACACACTATGCCGTCATGGATTAAAATCCTGCAGCGCACGCAAGGTCCCCCTGCTCAAGACAGCGCATGTCCAGGCCCGTCTGAAGTTTGCCAATGACCATCTGGATGATCCAGAGGAGGAATGGGAGAAGGTCATGTGGTCTGATGAGACAAAAATAGAGCTTTTGGTCTAAACTCCACTCGCCGTGTTTGGAGGAAGAAGAAGGATGAGTACAACCCCAAGAACACCATCCCAACCGTGAAGCATGGAGGTGGAAACATCATTCTTTGGGGATGCTTTTCTGCAAAGGGACAGGACGACTGCACCGTATTGAGGGGAGGATGGATGGGGCCATGTATCGCGAGATCTTGGCCAACAACCTCCTTCCCTCAGTAAGAGCATTGAAGATGGGTCGTGGCTGGGTCTTCCAGCATGACAACGACCCGAAACACACAGCCAGGGCAACTAAGGAGTGGCGCCGTAAGAAGCATCTCAAGGTCCTGGAGTGGCCTAGCCAGTCTCCAGACCTGAACCCAATAGAACATCTTTGGAGGGAGCTGAAAGTCTGTATTGCCCAGCGACAGCCCCGAAACCTGAAGGATCTGGAGAAGGTCTGTATGGAGGAGTGTGCCAAAATCCCTGCTGCAGTGTGTGCAAACCTGGTCAAGACCTACAGGAAACGTATGATCTCTGTAATTGCAAACAAAGGTTTCTGTACCAAATATTAAGTTCTGCTTTTCTGATGTATCAAATATGTATGTCATGCAATAAAATGCAAATTAATTACTTAAAAATCATACAATGTGATTTTCTGGATTTTTGTTTTAGATTCCGTCTCTCACAGTTGAAGTGTACCTATGATAAAAATTACAGACCTCTACATGCTTTGTAAGTAGGAAAACCTGCAAAATCGGCAGTGTATTAAATACTTGTTCTCCCCACTGTACATGCATACTGGTTGGGCATTATGTATGTTACTGGTTGGGCATTATGTATGTTACTGGTTAGGCATTATGTATGTTACTGGTTAGGCATTATGTATGTTACTGGTTGGGCATTATGTATGTTACTGGTTAGGCATTATATATGTTACTGTTTGGGCATTATGTATGTTACTGGTTAGGCATTATATATGTTACTGGTTAGGCATTATATATGTTTCTGGTTGGGCATTATGCATGTTACTGGTTAGGCATTATATATGTTACTGGTTAGGCATTATGTATGTTACTGGTTAGGCATTATATATGTTACTGGTTAGGCATTATATATGTTACTGGTTGGGCATTATATATGTTACTGGTTGGGCATTATGTATGTTACTGGTTAGGCATTATATATGTTACTGGTTAGGCATTATAT
>NW_025534367.1:157500-172500 GCF_020615455.1 Coregonus clupeaformis | reverse complement strand
AAATAAATTCATTAAAAATCCTACAATGTGATTTTCTGGATTATTTTTTCTAAATTTGTCTGTCATTGTTTTCATGTACCTATGATGAAAATTACAGGCCTCTCTCATCTTTTTAAGTGGGAGAACTTGCACAATTGGTGGCTGACTAAATACTTTTTTTCGCCACTGTACAGTGTTGTAACAATGTGCAAATAATTAAAGTACAAATGGGAAAATAAATAATCATAAATATGGGTTGTATTTATAATGGTGTTTGTTCTTCACTGGTTGCCCTTTTCTTGTGGCAACAGGTCACAAATCTTGCTGCTGTGATGGCACACTGGGTTTTTTCACCCAGTAGATAAGGTAGATGAGTTTGTTTTCGAATTCTTTGTGGATCGCTGTAATCTGAGGGAAATATGTGTCTCTAATATGGTCATACATTTGGCAGGAGGTTAGGAAGTGCAGCTCAGTTTCCACCTCATTTTGTGGGCAGTGTGCACATAGCCTGTCTTCTCTTGAGAGCCAGGTCTGCCTACGGCGGCCTTTCTCAATAGCAAGGCTATGCTCACTGAGTCTGTACATAGTAAAAGCTTTCCTTAAGTTTGGGTCAGTCACAGTGGTCAGGTATGCTGCCACTGTGTACTCTCTGTTTAGAGCCAAATAGCATTCTAGCTCTGTTTTTTTGTTAATTCTTTCCAATGTGTCAAGTAATTCTCTTTTTCGATTTTTCCTTCTTTAGTTTTCTAGGTTTGTTGTTCTAGATCATGTATTTCTATGTTGGCCAGGGTGGTTCCCAATCAGAGAGAGCTGGCTTAGGCTTAGGCAGCCTGTTGGCATGTTACGTTGTGGGATATTGATCAGAAAGGTTTGTGTTATGACCTAGGACTTCACGTATCATTTCGTTTATTGTTTTGGTTCGTGTTGTGTACACTCAATAAAGTATGTACGCCTATCACGCTGCGCCTTGGTCCGCTTCATCATGTGACGATCGTGACAGAAGATCCCATCACGACTGGATCAAGCAGCGTGAAGAGGAGAAAGGATGGACTTGGGAGGAGAAGAGTGAGAGTCTGGCGAGAGCCATGGAGGCCATGTTCACGGGGGATAGACAAGCCCCAAAAATTTTCAGGGGGGGGCTCACGCCGTGGACGACGAGGCAGCAGGAGGCCGCGATAGAGCGGTTCAGCAGGTTAGCAGAGGAGGCCGCCAGGTTACGGGGCTACTGGTCACGAGGGAGAAGGAGAGTGTGGAGGCACGGCGAGAGGAACTGGTTAGGCAGCAGAGGGAGCGGAGGTTTATGAGGAAACCCAGTCCCGCTCCTCGCACCAAGCAAGTGGTGTGTGTCACCAGTCCGGTCCGGCCCGTTCCTGATTCCCGCACAAGGCCAGTGGTGTGTGTTCCCAGTACGGTCAGGCCCGTTCCTGCTCCCCGCACTAAGCCTGTGGTGCGCGTCGCCAGCCCGGTCCGGCCTGTTCCTACTCCCGCACCAAGCCAATGGTGCGGCGTCGTCAACCGGTCCGGCCTGTTCCTGATCCCCGCACCAAGCCAGTGGTGCGCGTCGTCAGCCCGGGTCCGGCCCGTTCCTGCTCCCGCACCAAGTCAGTGGTGCGCGTCGTCAGCCGGTCCGGCCCGTTCCTGCTCCCCGCACCAAGCCAGTGGTGCGCGTCGCTAACCCGGTCCGGCCTGTGCCTGCTCCCGCACCAAGCCAATGGTGCGCATCGTCAGCCTGGTCCGGCCTGTTCCTGATCCCCGCACAAGCCAATGGTGCGACCGTCAGCCGATCCGGCCCGTTCCTGCTCCCCGCACCAAGTCGGTGGTGCGCGTCGCCAACCGGTCCGGCCTGTTCCTGATCCCCGCACGCAAGCCAATGGTGCGCGTCGCCAGCCCGGTCCGCCCGTTCCTGCTCCCGCACCAAGCCAGTGGTGCGGCGTCGTCCAGTCGGCACGGTCCGTGCCTGTTCCACCGGTGCCTGGTCCGGCACCGGTCAGCTGCTCCACACTGGAGCCAGAGCAATCCGCTCCACCGGTGTTCAATCCAGCTCCAGCCAGAGGGCCAGACCAGACCAGGGCGCAACGGCGGGGGTAGAGAGAGTGTGGTGGTCACGCCCGGGCCGGATCCGCCGCCGAGGCGGAATGCCCACCCGGCCCCTACCCTCTTGTGTTTGGTTGGCGCGGTCGCAGTCCGCGCCTTTGGGGGGGGATACTGTCACGCCCTGGCTCTGGGGACTCTTAAATGTTGAGCCAGGGTGTGGATTTTTCCTTCTTTAGTTTTCTAGGTTTGTCGTTCTAGATCGTGTATTTCTATGTTGGCCAGGGTGGTTCCCAATCAGAGACAGCTGTAGCTCGTTGTCTCTGATTGGGGACCATACTTAGGCAGCCTGTTGGCATGTCACGTTGTGGGATCTTGATCCGAAAGGTTTGTGTTATGACCTAGGATTTCACGTATCGTTTCGTTTATTGTTTTGGTTCGTGTTGTGTACACTCAATAAAGTATGTACGCCTATCACGCTGCAGCTTGGTCCGCTTCATCATGTGACGATCGTGACACCCAGGACCAGCTTACTTAGGGGACTCTTCTCCAAGTTCATATCTCTGTAGGTGATGGCTTTGTTATGGAAGGTTTGGGAATCGCTTCCTTTTAAGTGGTTATAGAATTGAACGGCTCTTTTCTGGATTTTGATCATTAGCGGGTATCGGCCTAATTCTGCTATGAATGCATTATTTGGTGTTTTCGTTGTACACTGAGGATATTTTTGCAGAATTCTGCATGCAGAGTCTCAATTTGGTGTTTGTCCCATTTGTGAATTCTTGTTTGGTGAGCGGACCCCAGACCTCCCAACCATAATGGGCAATGGGGTTCTACAACTGATTCAAGTATTTTTAGCCAGATCCTAATTGGTATGTCAAATCTTATGTTCCTTTTGATGGCATAGAAGGCCCTTCTTGCCTTGTCTCTCAGATTTTCACAGCTTTGTGGAAGTTACCTGTGGCGCTGATGTTTAGGCCAGGTACAGTGGGGAGAACAAGTATTTGATACACTGCCGATTTTGCAGGTTTTCCTACTTACATAGCATGTAGAGCTCTGTAATTTTTATCATAGGTACACTTCAACTGTGAGAGACGGAATCTAAAACAAAAATCCTGAAAATCACATTGTATGATTTTTAAGTAATTAATTTGCATTTTATTGCATGACATAAGTATTTGATACATCAGAAAAGCAGAACTTAATATTTGGTACAGAAACCTTTGTTTGCAATTACAGAGATCATACGTTTCCTGTAGGTCTTGACCAGGTTTGCACACACTGCAGCAGGGATTTTGGCACACTCCTCCATACAGACCTTCTCCAGATCCTTCAGGTTTCGGGGGCTGTCGCTGGGCAATATGGACTTTCAGCTCCCTCCAAAGATGTTCTATTGGGTTCAGGTCTGAAGACTAGCTAGGCCACTCCAGGACCTTGAGATGCTTCTTACGGAGCCACTCCTTACTTGCCCTGGCTGTGTGTTTCAGGTCGTTGTCATGCTGGAAGACCCAGCCATGACCCATCTTCAATGCTCTTACTGAGGGAAGGAGGTTGTTGGCCAAGATCTCGCGATACATGGCCCCATCCATCCTCCCCTCAATACGGTGCAGTCATCCTGTCCCCTTTGCAGAAAAGCATCCCCAAAGAATGAAGTATCCACCTCCATGCTACACGGTTGGGATGGTGTTCTTGGGGTTGTACTCATCCTTCTTCTTCCTCCAAACAAGGCGAGTGGAGTTTAGACCAAAAAGCTCTATTTTTGTCTCATTAGACCACATGACCTTCTCCCATTCCTCCTCTGGATCATCCAGATGGTCATTGGCAAACTTCAGACAGGCCTGGACATGCGCTGGCTTGAGCAGGGGGGACCTTGCGTGCGCTGCAGGATTTTAATCCATGACGGCGTAGTGTGTTACTAATGGTTTTCTTTGAGACTGTGGTCCCAGCTCTCTTCAGGTCATTGACCAGGTCCTGCCGTGTAGTTCTGGGCTGATCCCTCACCTTCCTCATGATCATTGATGCCCCACGAGGTGAGATCTTGCATGGAGCCCCAGACCGAGGGTGATTGACCATCATCTTGAAGTTCTTCCATTTTCTAATAATTGCAGTTGTTGCCTTCTCACCAAGCTGCTTGCCTATTGTCCTGTAGCCCATCCCAGCCTTGTGCAGGTCTACAATCTTATCCCTGATGTCCTTACACAGCTCTCTGGTCTTGGCCATTGTGGAGAGGTTGGAGTCTGTTTGATTGAGTGTGTGGACAGGTGTCTTTTATACAGGTAACGAGTTCAAACAGGTGCAGTTAATACAGGTAATGAGTGGAGAACAGGAGGGCTTCTTAAAGAAAAACGAACAGGTCTGTGAGAGCCGGAATTCTTACTGGTTGGTAGGTGATCAAATACTTATGTCATGCAATAAAATGCAAATTAATTACTTAAAAATCATACAATGTGATTTTCTGGATTTTTTTATCAAATACTTGTTCTCCCCCACTGTATGTATAGTTTTTTTGTGTGCTCTAGGGCAACGGTGTCTAAATGACGGCGTCCTGGCAACTGGACCTTTTTGGAACACCATTATTTTTGTCTTACTGAGATTTACTTTCAGGGCCAAGGTCTGACAGAATTTGTGCAGAAGATCTAGGTGCTGCTGTAGGCCGTCCTTGGTTGGTGACAGAAGCACCAGATCATCAGCAAACAGTAGACATTTGACTTCAGATTCTAGTAGGGTGAGGCCGGGTGCTGCAGACTGTTCTAGTGCCCTCGCCAATTCGTTGATATACATGTTGAAGAGGGTGGGGCTTAAACTGCATCCCTGTCTCACCCCATGGCCCTGTGGAAAGAAATGTGTGTCTTTTTTGCCAATTTTAACCGCACAGTTGTTGTTTGTGTACATGGATTTTATAATGTCGTATGTTTTTCCCCCAACCCCACTTTCCATCAATTTGTATAGCAGACCATCATGCCAAATTGAGTCAAAAGCTTTTTTGAAATCAACAAAGCATGAGAAGACTTTGCCTTTGTTTTGGTTTGTTTGTTTGTCAATTAGGGTGTGCAGGGTGAATATGTGGTCTGTCGTACGGTAATTTGGTAAAAAGCGAATTTGACATTTGCTCAGTATATTGTTTTCACTGAGGAAATGAACTAGTCTGCTGTTAATGATAATGCAGAGGATTTTCCCAAGGTTGCTGTTGATGCATATCCCACGGTAGTTATTGGGGTCAAATTTGTTTCCACTTTTGTGGATTGGGGTCATCAGTCCTTGGTTCCAAATATTGGGGAAGATGCCAGAGCTAAGGATGATGTTAAAGAGTTTAAGTATAGCCAATTGGAATTTGTGGTCTGTATATTTTATCATTTCATTGAGGATACCATCAACACCACAGGCCTTTTTTGGGTTGGAGGGTTTGTATTTTGTCCTGTAGTTCATTCAATGTAATTGGAGAATCCAGTGGGTTCTGGTAGTCTTTAATAGTTGATTCTAAGATTTGCTTTTGATCATGTATATTTTTTTGCTGTTTGTTCTTTGTTATAGGGCCAAAAAGATTGGAGAAGTGGTTTACCCATACATCTCCGTTTTGGATAGATAGCTCTTCATGTTGTTGTTTATTTAGTGTTTTCCAATTTTCCCAGAAGTGGTTAGAGTCTATGGATTCTTCAATTACATTGAGCTGATTTCTGACATGCTGTTCCTTATTTTTCCGTAGTGTATTTCTATATTGTTTTAGTGATTCACCACAGTGAAGGCGTAGGCTCAGGTTTTCTGGGTCTCTATGTTTTTGGTTGGATAGGTTTCTCAATTTCTTTCTTAGGTGTTTGCATTCTTCATCAAACCATTTGTCACTGTTTACTTTTCTTCGGTTTTCTGTTAGAGATTTTTAGATTTGATGGGGAAGCTGAGAGCTAAAATACACTGTTTAGGTTTTCTACTGCCAAGTTTACACCTTCACTATTACAGTGGAACGTTTTGTCCAGGAAGTTGTCTAAAAGGGATTTAATTTGTTGTTGCCTAATTGTTTTATTTATCTCTCTCACTCATTTTCTTTCTTTCTTTCTTTCTTTCTTTCTTTCTTTCTTTCTTTCTTTCTTTCTTCTTTCTTTCTTTCTTTCTTTCTTTCTTTCTTTCTTTCTTTCTTTCTTTCTTTCTTTCTTTCTTTCTTTCTTTCTTTCTTTCTTTCTTTCTTTCTTTCTTCTTTCTTCTTCCTTTCTCTCTCTCTCTCTACCTTTCTCTCTCTCATTCTCTCTGTCTCAGGGGAGTGGAGGTCTTGTAAAGCTGGTCCGTCCTGGTTAATGAGAGACTTTCTAGGAGTGAGTGTAGCTGAGCTCTGGGATGTACACACACGTGCACACACAGTGCACACACACACACACACACACACACACACACACACACAAACCAAACCAAACCCCTTTCTGCACACACACACACACACATACACACACACACACACACACACACATCCCAGAAGAATGAATCTGGAGACTCAGGCCAAAGGGGAATGAAGAAAGCAAATGAGAGAAGCCAGAATGAACCCAGTACAGTAGCTTCAGATACTACAGTACCAAAGACCAGAATGAACCCAGTACAGTAGATACAGATACTACAGTACCAAAGACCAGAATGAACCCAGTACAGTAGATACAGATACAACAGTACCAAAGACCCTGACTCATGTAGGTGGAACATCTTTACATTAAACTGAGGATGTTCTATACATTTAGCTTCAGTATTTCACCTGTACTACAAACGTGACTGCTCAAGTTAAGAATCAAGATTGATTGGTGGGTAGGGAGTTCACAAAAGAGAAGAAACCACGCGCAAACATTTGAAAGAAAATTGGGAAACGTTAAAAGAACATTCTCAACAAACCATTAGTTTAAAAGACAAACCTGCCATGAAGTCATCATGTAGCCTAGTAGTACTGAGAAATACTAAATGTGCCTATCATCAGAATGTAAAAAGCACTCTGACCGCTTAGAGTGGGAATATATATGGCTTGTTCTTGAACATTTTGGTTTTGGGGCTAGATTTATACATATGATCCGCACCATATATGTGAATCCTTCTATTATATCTGCTGGTACTACCCATTCTAATCCATTTACCATACAACCAGGATGTCTATCTACTGGTATTACCCATTCTAATCGATTTACCATACAACCAGGATGTACAGTGGGGAGAACAAGTATTTGATACACTGCCAATTTTGCAGGTTTTCCTACTTACAAAGCATGTAGAGGTCTGTAATTTTTTATCATAGGTACACTTCAACTGTGAGAGACGGAATCTAAAACAAAAATCCAGAAAATCACATTGTATGATTTTTAAGTAATTAATTTGCAATTTATTGCTTGACATAAGTATTTGATCACCTACCAACCAGTAAGAATTCCGACTCTCACAGACCTGTTAGTTTTTCTTTAAGAAGCCCTCCTGTTCTCCACTCATTACCTGTATTAACTGCACCTGTTTGAACTCGTTACCTGTATAAAAGACACCTGTCCACACACTCAATCAAACAGACTCCAACCTCTCCACAATGGCCAAGACCAGAGAGCTGTGTAAGGACATCAGGGATAAAATTGTAGACCTGCACAAGGCTGGGATGGGCTACAGGACAATAGGCAAGCAGCTTGGTGAGAAGGCAACAACTGTTGGCGCAATTATTAGAAAATGGAAGAAGTTCAAGATGACGGTCAATCACCCTCGGTCTGGGGCTCCATGCAAGATCTCACCTCGTGGGGCATCAATGATCATGAGGAAGGTGAGGGATCAGCCCAGAACTACACGGCAGGACCTGGTCAATGACCTGAAGAGAGCTGGGACCACAGTCTCAAAGAAAACCATTAGTAACACACTACGCCGTCATGGATTAAAATCCTGCAGCGCACGCAAGGTCCCCCTGCTCAAGCCAGCGCATGTCCAGGCCCGTCTGAAGTTTGCCAATGACCATCTGGATGATCCAGAGGAGGAATGGGAGAAGGTCATGTAGTCTGATGAGACAAAAATAGAGCTTTTTGGTCTAAACTCCACTCGCCGTGTTTGGAGGAAGAAGAAGGATGAGTACAACCCCAAGAACACCATCCCAACCGTGAAGCATGGAGGTGGAAACATCATTCCTTGGGGATTATTTTCTGCAAAGGGGACAGGACGACTGCACCGTATTGAGGGGAGGATGGATGGGGCCATGTATTGCGAGATCTTGGCCAACAACCTCCTTCCCTCAGTAAGAGCATTGAAGATGGGTCGTGGCTGGGTCTTCCAGTATGACGACCCGAAACACACAGCCAGGGCAACTAAGGAGTGGCTCCGTAAGAAGCATCTCAAGGTCCCGGAGTGGCCTAGCCAGTCTCCAGACCTGAACCAATAGAAAATCTTTGGAGGGAGCTGAAAGTCCGTATTGCCCAGCGACAGCCCCCGAAACCTGAAGGATCTGGAGAAGGTCTGTATGGAGGAGTAGGCCAAAATCCCTGCTGCAGTGTATGCAAACCTGGTCAAGACCTACAGGAAACGTATGATCTCTGTAATTGCAAACAAAGGTTTCTGTACCAAATATTAAGTTCTGCTTTTCTGATGTATCAAATACTTATGTCATGCAATAAAATGCAAATTAATTACTTAAAAATCATACAATGTGATTTTCTGGATTTTTGTTTTAGATTCCGGCTCTCACAGTTGAAGTGTACCTATGATAAAAATTACAGACCTCTACATGTTTTGCAAGTAGGAAAACCTGCAAAATCGGCAGTGTATCAAATACTTGTTCTCCCCACTGCATATCCACTGGCACTACCCATTCTAATCCATTTACCATACAACCAGGATGTACAGTACCAGTCAAAAGTTTGGACACACCTACTCATTCCAGGGTTTTTCTTAATTTTTTACTATTTTCTACATTGTAGAATAATAGTGAAGACATCAAAACTATGAAATAACACAAATGGAATCATGTAGTAACCCAAAAAGTGTTAAACAAATCAAAATATATTTCAGAATTTACGTAGCCACCCTTTGCCTTGATGACAGCTTTGCACACTCTTGGCATTCTCTCAACCAGCTTCATGAGGAATGCTTTTCCAACAGTCCTGAAGGAGTTCTCACATATGCTGAGCACTTGCTGGCTGCTTTTCCTTCACTCTGCGGTCCAACTCATCCCAAACCATCTCAATTGGGATGAGGTCAGGTGATTGTGGAGTCCAGGTCATCTGATGCAGCACTCCACCACTCTCCTTGGTCAAATAGCCCTTACACAGCCTGAAGGTGTGCTTTGGGTCATTGTCCTGTTGAAAAACAAATGATAGTCACAAACCAGATGGGATGGCATATCGCTGCAGAATGCTGTGGTATCCATGCTGGTTAAGTGTGCCTTGAAATCTAAATAAATCACAGACATTGTCACCAGCAAAGCACCCCCACACCATCACACCTCCTCCTCCATGCTTCACGGTGGAAACCACGCATGCAGAGATTATCTGTTCACCTACTCTGCGTCTCACAAAGACCCGGCGGTTGGAACAAGAAATCTCAAATTTGTACTCATCAGACCAAAGGATAGATTTCCACCGCTCTAATGTCCATTGCTTGTGTTTCTTGGCCCAAGCAAGTCTCTTCTTCTTATTGGTGTCCTTTATTGGTGGTTTCTTTGTAGAAATTCGACCCTGAAGGCCTGATTCACATAGTCTCCTTTGAACAGTTGATGTTGAGATGTGTCTGTTACTTGAACTCTGTGAAGCATTTATTTGGGCTGCAATCTGAGGTGCAGTTAACTCTAATGAATTTATCCTCTGCTGCACAGGTAACTCTGGGTCTTCCTTTCCTGTGGCGGTCCTCATGAGAGCCAGTTTCATCATAGCGCTTGATGGTTTTTGCAACAGGGGGGTTGAAAAATATATTTATAAATGTATTGCATGAATCCTATGAATTGAAATAATAAAAACTTGATGTAAAAAAAAGAAAATAATGTAAAATGCACTCTGAATTGCCTTGTACAACATTATTGCTGCAATTCTATCGCTGCTGTCTTTCAATATTCCGACCAAAGGGGGCTCAAAGCGTCCCCCATGCTTCGTCGCTTCCAGCTCTCTCTCTCTCTCTCTCCCTCTTGGTACAATATTTCTCTAGGCCTCTCGAGTTAAAGAGAGAGAGACGGGAAAGAGAGAGCGGGAGAGAGACGGAGAGGGAAAGTGAGAGAGATGGAGAGAGAGGGAGGGGGAGAGAGGGAGAGGGGGGGGTACAGAGAGAGCAGTAGTGTCATGACAGCGATCTAATAGGCGGTAGGGTGTAGGGGGATGAGGGAAGGGTTGAGGGAGGAGGGCAGTGGGAGTAAGAGGACGTGAAGGGGACCTGCTGGGTCTATATTATGGTGTGTGTGTGTGTATGACTCGGTGTGTGTCTGCTCTATAGTGTGTGTGGGTGTAAGAGAGTGTGTCTGTGTGCGACAGTATAGTTAGAGTGTGTGCTTGTGTCTGTGAAGACATGCACAAATGCATATTTGACACAGATTCCGCAGCGCTAGGCATCGGCACTGTGGCTCATCAGTATTCCGGCCGAGTGTGTCCTGTTTTCCTCGGAATCCACCCCTGCGGGAGGAGAGAGAGAGAGAGAGAGATAGGGGACCACCATTAGCCTCACAGGTTGACAGACACCCTGTTTACCACATGATGCAGTTCATAATGGAGCCTTATCAAATCCCTGTTAAGGTTAATGTCCATATTGATGATAACAGAACAAGGAACACTTTGACTAAAGATATATCATTTATTATGATTAAATAAATAATGTAATGTCAATTGGTTCCACTTTATATTGGCGTCTATATGAAACCTGTTGACAGGTTAGTCATTATACACTGCTCAAAAAAATAAAGGGAACACTTAAACAACACAATGTAACTCCAAGTCAATCACACTTCTGTGAAATCAAACTGTCCACTTAGGAAGCAACACTGATTGACAATACATTTCACATGCTGTTGTGCAAATGGAATAGACAACAGGTGGAAATTATAGGCAATTAGCAAGACACCCCCAATAAAGGACTGGTTTTGCAGGTGGTGACCACAGACCACTTCTCAGTTCCTATGCTTCCTGGCTGATGTTTTGGTCACTTTTGAATGCTGGCGGTGCTTTCACTCTAGTGGTAGCATGAGACGGAGTCTACAACCCACACAAGTGGCTCAGGTAGTGCAGCTCATCCAGGATGGCACATCAATGCGAGCTGTGGCAAGAAGGTTTGCTGTGTCTGTCAGCGTAGTGTCCAGAGCATGGAGGCGCTACCAGGAGACAGGCCAGTACATCAGGAGATGTGGAGGAGGCCGTAGGGAGGGCAACAACCCAGCAGCAGGACTGCTACCTCCGCCTTTGTGCAAGGAGGAGCAGGTGGAGCACTGCCAGAGCCCTGCAAAATGACCTCCAGCAGGCCACAAATGTGCATGTGTCTGCTCAAACGGTCAGAAACAGACTCCATGAGGGTGGTATGAGGGCCCGACGTCCCACAGGTGGGGGTTGTGCTTACAGCTCAACACCGTGCAGGACGTTTGGCATTTGCCAGAGAACACCAAGATTGGCAAATTCGCCACTGGCGCCCTGTGCTCTTCACAGATGAAAGCAGGTTCACACTGAGCACATGTGACAGATGTGACAGAGTATGGAGACGCCCGTGGAGAACGTTCTGCTGCCTGCAACATCCTCCAGCATGACCGGTTTGGCGGTGGGTCAGTCATGGTGTGGGGTGGCATTTCTTTGGGGGCCGCACAGCCCTCCATGTGCTCGCCAGAGGTAGCCTGACTGCCATTAGGTACCGAGATGAGATCCTCAGACCCCCTTGTGAGACCATATGCTGGTGCGGTTGGCCCTGGGTTCCTCCTAATGCAAGACAATGCTAGACCTCATGTGGCTGGAGTGTGTCAGCAGTTCCTGCAAGAGGAAGGCATTGATGCTATGGACCGCCCGTTCCCCAGACCTGAATCCAATTGAGCACATCTGGGGACATCATGTCTCGCTCCATCCACCAACGCCACGTTGCACCACAGACTGTCCAGGAGTTGGCGGATGCTTTAGTCCAGGTCTGGGAGGAGATCCCTCAGGAGACCATCCGCCACCTCATCAGGAGCATGCCCAGGCATTGTAGGGAGGTCATACAGGCACGTGGAGGCCACACACACTACTGAGCCTCATTTTGACTTGTTTTAAGGACATTACATCAAAGTTGGATCAGCCTGTAGTGTGGTTTTCCACTTTAATTTTGAGGGTGACTCCAAATCCAGACCTCCATGTATTCACTAACTGTAAGTCGCTCTGGATAAGAGCGTCTGCTAAATGACTAAAATGTAAATGTAAATGTAAATGTTGATAAATTTGATTTCCATTGATAATTTTTGTGTGATTTTGTTGTCAGCACATTCAACTATGTAAAGAAAAAAGTATTTAATAAGATTATTTCATTCATTCAGATCTAGGATGTGTTATTTTAGTGTTCCCTTTATTTTTTTGAGCAGTGTAAATTTACATTAATTTGACATTGACACACATTAGACATGCAAACAGACTCCAATTGATTGAGATCAAAGCTCTCCTAATTCTAGGATTAGATTTGAAGATTAAACAGAACAATCCCAGTGTAGTTGTTGTCTGCAAATCCTTTCAATTGCGTAAGTCTGCTAACAGGTAGCCCCCTTAGGCAGACGGGTTGCCTCCCACAATGTGAACAGTGTTATCCTAGCTCTGGGATATCCGAGACTAGCTAACAGGTACTTATATTCTAAGCAATATTAACCTACAACATAAGTACACTGTCATTACTGCGTCAATATATTGTATTAGCGACAATTGCTGTAAAGTGGGACTGAAAATCCAATATTCAGCACTCTGTGGAAAGGAAAGGGTTGACTGCTTTGAAATGTCCCCCTTAACTCGAACATATTCATGACCTATGCTCATAATATAAATAAGTGAACTACTCTAATTGGTGTTACATGTAAATGTCTCCCCACTCCTTGTGTTACATGTAAATGTCTCCCCCACTCCTCGTGTTACGTGAAAATGTATCCCCCACTACCCGTGTTATGTGTACATTTCTCCCCCTAACTTTGTCTTAGAGCTTGGCTTATACCTAAACCCCACGTCCCTCTATAACTCAAATATTCTCAAGACCTACGGTCATAATATTAAACAGTGAACTACTCTGATTGGTGTTATATGTAAATGCTTCCCCCTCCCCTCTCTTATAACCCATCCTAAAGAGCCAGGGCTCGTACCAACCGAGACCCCGGCCCTGCGCCGCCACAGATCCCACTGTAATTACAATCGATAATGAATTTCCCATTTTCGGGTACTGTTCCATTCAAATGCCCATCTTCCATTCAAAACACACAGAGCTCCCAAATCTCTTCCGGGTCATGGTAATTGAACTAGTGTTTCCTTCTCCTTCCTCCATACTGACATCCTATCAATTTGAATGTATAGGGCATTCTGCTTGGTTCATTGTCCTCAGCGAGCGATGTCAAAGTTTATCTCGCCCCTTTTCATGTGCTAGTATTGTTCTGTGGCTGGTTAATTCGTACACCGGGGGCAGGAGGGAGGTGGGGTCATTGTGTCGTGGGGTCATGGGGTAGGACACTGGAAATGGTAGAGCGAGGGAGGATGTTTTTCCTCTTTGCTTAAATGGGGCCTTTTACAGAGCTGGGTTTTAATATGAGCAATCATTGGATGGCACAGAATAAGGAATTGAAGAGCACCACATCCCATATCCTCCACTGTCTACCACAACCATTCAGACTGATGATTTGATGTAGTTCCTTTACAGACCTATTCATGTCTATGCTCATTTCCATCACATTACAGTAGAGTACAGTGGAGTACAGTATGTATAATTATTCGGGAAATCGCTTTCTGCCTGTGCTATTCAGCCATTTCAATTATGGATTGCAGATTGGATTGCAGATGTAATGGGCGTGAGTCACAAATGGTCCGTTTGTGAGTTCCACTGCCTTTAATATTTGTCATCATCATGCGTCATCACCACCATCATTATCTTCATCATCGTCATCATCATCATCACCATGATCAGAAAGAGATGAGGACTATACATCCTAATACAGAAGGTGTCAAAGGGTCATAACTGACACTATCACCACTGCCATCTTCACCATCATCATCTCCATCATCACCATCATCATCTCCATAAACACCATCATCATCTCCATAAACACCATCATCATCTCCATCATCATCTCCATAAAAACCATCATCATCTCCATCAACACCATCATCAGTTCCATCAACACCATCATCATCTCCATCAACACCATCATGATCTCCATCATCACCATCATCATCTCCATAACCACCATCATCGTCTCCATAATCACCATCATCGTCTCCATAATCACCATCATCGTCTCCATCATCACCATCATCATCACCATCATCATCTCCATAACTACCATCATCATATCCATAAACACCATCATCAACTCCATCATCTCCATCAACACCATCATCATCTCCATCATGACCATAATCTTCTCCATCATCACCATAATCATATCCATCATCACCATCATCATCTCCATAAACACCATCATCATCACCACCATCACCATCATCACCATCATTATCATCATCACCATCCACGACCAAAAGGATCAAAATCACAGTGCTAGCTATCTGACACAAAGGGGCTCCTGAATGACTGCTCCGTCGCTCCCTATTCTGGTGTCTCTGCCGGGATTTAGTATGACACTTATAGCATGGCTTAGTCCCGGCAGATAGCAGGAAGCACGGCTGAATAGAAATGAGATTGTCATCTGTCATCTATCCCATCACATGGGGATGACACAGAGAGAGAGAAAGAGAGATGGGTGAGATGAGAGAGGGTAGAGAGGAGAAGACAGTCACAGTAGCCGCCATCCCAATGCATCCGATGAATCCGTCACAGGCACCATCATTGAAGTTCCTTATCTTAAAACAGAAACGGGAATGCGGGTCCAAT
>NW_025534367.1:0-152500 GCF_020615455.1 Coregonus clupeaformis | reverse complement strand
TCAACACATTCCAAACTGATCAAAACAGAACATGTATTAGAAAATTCTTCAAAAACAGATGAGGGCTTTTAATTGCAATTTACCCCCTACCCAGCAACCCCCTCTTCTTATTGTCCTCTCCTAACTTTGAAGCTCCACGGCAACCGGTTGTGTAGTCTTGGAGACAGCGGGGCTACCAAAAAGAACTGTACCTTTTTGGGAAACAGTGATCATCAGACAGAGACAGGCTTTTGTTGGTTTGTTGTGTGACTGACAGCCGCATACAAATTAAGTGTTGACTGGCTTAATTGTTACCAAAGTGGAAATCACTTAAAAACTGTCAGGTAGTCGGCTTATCCTCTCACAAAGACAACACCTTGCCGACGCCATGCTAACAGCACGCACGCACACACACACACACACACACACACACACACACACACACACACACACACACACACACACACAAAGCCAGACAAACACAAGCGCTGTGTGTTACTGACTGCTCAGCCTCGATGCCCAGCACGTTATGTCAATTACGGCCAAATTGGGATCAGTCAAGTTGGGCCGGATTCAATTAGGATAAGGAGGTTATTATCCTTTTACTGTACTACTAGGTAATTAGGTAATGCAAATTTGTTCCAGGTTATTTTTCTCTAATTATGCTACTGAGTCCCTCTCTTTCCCCCTCCTCCTCCTGTCTCCTGCCATTGGAACTGTCCCTCTCGCTTTCCTCAACATCCAAGCCCAACCCACCCTCTACCACTGTACACTGTAACTGTCCCCCTTTTGCTCTGCCTTCACTGCTACTGTAACTGACCCATTTTGACTCTCTGCAGGGCGCTTATCAACCTCAAGATATTTCAACACTTCTGTCTCTGTCTCTGTCTCTGTCTCTCTCTGTCTCTCTCTGTCTCTGTCTCTCTCTCTCTCTCTCTCTCTCTCTCTCTCTGTCTCTCTCTCTCTCTCTCTCTCTCTCTCTCTCTCTCTCTCTCTCTCTCTCTCTCTCTCTCAAACAATCTCTCTAACTACCCCCCCACTCTCTCTCTCTCTCTCTCTCTCTCTCTCTCTCTCTCTCTCTCTCTCTCTCTCTCTCTCTCTCTCTCTCTCTCTCTCTCTCTCTCTCTCTCTCTCTCTCTCTCTCTCTCTCTCTCTCTCTCTCTCTCTCTCTCTCTCTCTCTCTCTCTCTCTCTCTCTCTCTCTCTCTGTACCTGTTCAGCCTCTCCATGGGGAGTGCAGGCCGTGCAGCCAGGTCTCTGGCTAGGGAGGATACAGGAAGTTGATGGATGAGTGGGCTGGAAGACGCCATTTCCCAAATCACGTCTTGAGGATCTTAAAAGCAGCGGGGATGAAAATAGGATAGGGCTGCAGCGTGTATCAATCTGCCGCCGCCCGCCTGTGACGGATGTCCCAAACCACTACCCATAATGACCTGCGTGTTAACAGGGGAAGGGAACATGAGGGACTGAGGGAGGAAGTCCCAAGGCTCATACATACACTTCAATCTCCTACACACACACAGAGATAGACGCTCACACACACCTCTCTCTTTCCCCAACCTTGCTCGTGGATACGAAAGCACTCGAGCGATGTCACTCATAAGGTGCTGTGTCAAAACGTGGCATCCCTTGGCAAACTTTGGCTAGGGGACAACCTTGCTCAGGTCAATGTAATGGAGTGCCGAGCAGCAGCTATGGGCTCGTTGATTGATGCCTTTGTGTTGATTAATGCCGAAGCACACCCGCCCAGGTTAGTGGCGAGCTGACAGCTTTATTGATAAATGAAACGCATGACCACGTGAAAGGCATCAATCTCTCGCTCGCCTCTCTTTTCCGCCCCCTCTTCTCCATGCTCACAGAGCTAATCCGGAGTGGTAGGTTCGAAGCCTTGTCAGAAAAAGGGAACAGCCAGATAGGGTATTTGTTTTATGACCGGCTACAAATATTGCTTTGGAATTCGAAGATTGGCGGGGGCCATAAAAAATATTTGTTTCGTCATTAATTATCAAAGAGAAAATGTATGTTGGGTGCAGATAATGTTGGTTTGAAGGATTTAACAAACTAAACCTCTTAATATACTAAACAACCTCTTAAACTAAACAACCTCTTAAACTAAACAACCTCTTAAACTAAACAACCTCTTAAACTGAATAACCTCTTAAACAGAACAACCTCTTAAACTAAACAACCTCTTAAACTAAACAACATCTTAAACTAAACAACCTCTTAAACTAAACAACCTCTTAAACTGAACAACCTCTTAAACTAAACAACCTCTTAAACTAAACAACCTCTTAAACTAAACAACCTCTCAAACTAAACAACCTCTTAAACTAAACAACCTCTCAAACTAAACAACCTCTTAAACTAAACAACCTCTTAAACTAAACAACCTCTTAAACTAAACAACCTCTTAAACTAAACAACCTCTCAAACTAAACAACCTCTCAAACTAAACAACCTCTCAAACTAAACAACCTCTTAAACTAAACAACCTCTTAAACTAAACAACCTCTCAAACTAAACAACCTTTTAAACTAAACAACCTCTTAAACTAAACAACCTCTTAAACTAAACAACCTCTTAAACTGAACAATCTATTAAACTAAACAACCTCTTAAACTAAACAACCTCTTAAACTAAGCAACCTCTCAAAATAAACAACCTCTTAAACTAAGCAACCTCTTACCAAACTAAACAAGAGATGAGAGATGCTATCAAACACAAGTAGCGAGAATGAAATTACAACACATTTGAAATTATATAGGCCAAAATAAAACTATTTGAAATCAATCTACTTCAAATCAATCTTTATCTTCAAAGGCTTTAAGCTATGAAACCTCGTCAGGTCTATCACTATCATCACATCCTATCTAGGGCAAAGCAGCAACTTAAAGGTGCACTCCTTACCAACCACAGTGAGGCCCTGCCATTTGTGTTTGTCAACAAACTGCTGTTATAAACAGACTGAGCAAATGGAACTGCTACTGAGTTATTTGAATTCTGTGGTAACATGTCTTTGAAAACCAAGAGATGAGGGCCCCAGTGGGAGTGGAAACCAACAGAGATGAATAGATGAAGGAGTGTACCTTTAAAACTCACAGTATTATTTGATCTACACTAACAGAAACTCAAACAGTGGGGAAAACAAATCTAACTTAAAGGTTGAGGGCCGATCCATCAGGGACCGAAATGAGGAGGGGGGATCGAACCGAAGGCAAACGTAAACAAATCAAAGAGAACAACACAAAGACTCAAGATGGGGAGATGAAGAGATAGCACCCCTCCCTCCCCCTTCTTCCTTTCCTTCCTCCCTTCCTACTCCCCGGACAGATGGATGCACTCTTGACAAAGGAAGAGACGGGGGAAACTTTTAATGAACAGAAGCCGAGCAGAGACATAGAGACAGAGAGAGAGAGAGAGAGAGAGAGAGAGAGAGAGAGAGAGAGAGAGAGAGAGAGAGAGAGAGAGAGAGAGAGAGAGAGAGAGAGAGTTGTTGAATTATCTCGTGGTTGATAAGAGCCAAAATGGACACTGGGAGGAAGGAGGGTTTGGTCAGATAAATAGAGGTTATTTTCAGAGAGAGGGAGAATAGAGGGAGAGGAGCTGACACTCAGGGAGAGATTAGCCCGGTCCCTTTCAGACTTCTGTCAGCTAGGCCGGGCAGGGAATCGAAAGCTGTGAAAGTGAACCGCCAAACGGGACTGAGGTGGCTTTCTCTCTCTCTCTCTCTCTCTCTCTCTCTCTCTCTCTCTCTCTCTCTCTCTCTCTCTCTATCTCTCTTTCTCTCTCTCTCTCTCTCTCTCTCTCTATCTCTCTTTCTCTCTCTCTCTCTCTCTCTCTCTCTCTCTCTCTCTCTCTCTCTGTCTCTCTCTCTCTCTCTCTCTCTCTCTCTCTCTCTCTCTCTCTCTCTCTCTCTCTCTCTCTCTCTCTCTCTCTCTCTCTCTCTCTCTCTCTCTCTCTCTCTCTCTATCTCTTTCTCTCTCTCTCTCTCTCTCTCTCTCTCTCTCTCTCTATCTCTCTTTCTCTCTCTCTCTCTCTCTCTCTCCTCTCTCTCTCTCTCTCTCTCTCTCTCTCTCTCTCTCTCTCTCTCTCTCTCTCTCTCTCTCTCTCTCTCTCTCTCTCTCTCTCTCTCTCTCTCTCCTCTCTCTCTCTCTCTCTCTCTCTCTCTCTCTCTCTCTCTCTCTCTCTCTCTCCCTCTCTCTCTCTCTCTCTCTCTCTCTCTATCTCTCTTTCTCTCTCTCTCTCTCTCTCTCTCTCTCTCTCTCTCTCTCTCTCTCTCCCCCCCTCTCTCTCTCTCTCTCTCTCTCTCTCTCTCTCTCTCTCTCTCTCTCTCTCTCTCTCTCTCTCTCTCTCTCTCTCTCTCTCTCTCTCTCTCTCTCTCTTTCTCTCTCTCGTTATGTCTTTGAAGGCTTTTTATCACCTGGATGTCGCTCCGTCTCCAGATCCCACGGGCGATTAACTGTAGGGAGCAGGGAGCTGCCTCTCTTGGCGAGGAAAGCAGAAGGGAAAGGAAGTGGGGGTATATTTTGGATGGTATGCTATTGTACATGAAAAGAGTGCCTTTTGCCTCCCATTTGAAGTAGAAATTGTGCACTAATATTGCATTTTAAAAGCCTGCTACTGTATATTATTAAATACAAAGCGAGGTCCATACAGAAATGGTTTGTCGTGATCGGTGTGGAAGAACTTGACTGGCCTACACAGAGCCCTGACCTCAACCCCATCGAACAGCTCGCCGACTGCGAGCCAGGCCTAACCGCCCAACATCAGTGCCTGACCTCACTAATGCTGTTGTGGCTGAATGGAAGTCCCCACAGCAATGTTCCAACTTCTAGTGGAAAGCCTTCCCAGAAGAGTGGAGGCTGTTATAACAGCAAAGGGGGGACGAACTCCATATTAATGCCCATGATTTTGGAATGAAATGTTCGACTAGCAGGTGTCCACATACTTTTATAGTGTATATTAAATGAAGTACCCTTTAATATAGACCACATGGAGAATTCAATAAATCTGTTTTTAATATGAATAAAGAAAATCAGCGTTTCCCTATGGGCACCCTATGCGAGTTCTAGGAATATTTTATCTCACTTAACACCAACATTTCTCCAAATTTTCCCCATCATTGTAAAGCCCTAGTGATTTTGTTGACAAAGTCATTTCTGAAGATTATTATTTATTTAATGTGATTAGTGATTAATTTACGTATCTCCCTAATTTTAAGGTCACCCCTGTTACATGAACTGAACTTTCAATTAAAATGTTGAAGCTATTCCTTTATTTTAAAAAATATGTACAAAATAAACATTGAACATCTAACAGTCAAATCACAGCGTACTCTTTTTGGCCATTTTCTAGTGTTTTCTGGTGGAAAACTGGGCGGGTCAAGCATAACACGTCTATCTGTTAACCATAGATAGACAGGCATAATATATATATTTTTTATGTTGGTGTGACGCTTGTATAAGTTGCATTCAATTGCCATCTACTGTTGCACACAACAAGTTTTCATTCCCCCTGTCACACAAAGATTTATGGCTGATTTGAGATGAAATCATCAATCCTGTTACTTTATTTGGAACTTAACACCCCCTAGAGTCTATTGACACACCGGTATGTCAATCCAAGTAGAATATTAACAAAATCCCCATCAAAATCGGACAATTTAAGCTAGAGCTAATTAGGCATGGGCTGCACACAATCCAGCGCATCCACCAATGGCGGCCTTCCACATCTGCGGTGGAAGGTGGCCGAGCTACAGCGGTGTTTGTCAGACCATGAGCCATCCCGAAAATCGGTCTTCTCACAAAAACGTCTGTAGTGTCCAAATGGACTAATATTATTAATCCAGTGGCGGTTGGTGCCGTTTAAGATGAGGGAGGACGATTTTTTAAAATAAGTATGGCCTTTTTTCTATAACAGCATATTGGATGACTGTCATTCACATTCCATTCACCCAGCTCAATGTAACATCGATACGTTTAGGCTACTACATGATACTCATTTCCCTATACTACAACCTAGCCTATGAATGAAAGTTTACAACATATGTGCACAGGTCGAGAGAAATTTGAGTAATCAAGGTGACAGATATTGACACATTCAATACGCCGCCACTCTTGCCGGCATCTAGCTGATCTAGAGTGTAATCATTAGTCCAACAGTTGCAAACAAGAGTTTCTATTGGACAAATTCAGGTATGTTTATCCCCGTTTGTTACGTTTGCTTCCATTTAAGAAAAGTTTTTCAACAGAATCGGCGGAATACAGCCCTGATCACACGCAAACACAGTTAACTTTCATAGCAGCCACATACAAGTAGCATGATCCCTTTGATCGTTGTATAATTCCTTCTCATATCTATGCACTCTCCTACTTTCACCTTTTCCCTTCGCTTGTGGACTTACAATACAACAGCTGTCTGTAACCAGGCGAAAAAAACATTCAAAGCCAAACCTTAATATCATAACCGCTAACCCTACACAGCAAGCTGTTTAGCAGTTACACCGGCGGGCCCCGGTGGCAATAAATTAATACAACCAAAAGCTTACCTTGTACTAGATTAATTCTCTGATCCTTTGATTGGGTGGAAAACATGTCAGTTCATGCTGCAAAAGCTCTGATAGGTTGGAGGACATCATCCGGAAGTTGTCATAATTACTGTGAGGACTCGTCTGAAGTCGGTACCGTCGATGTGCTGACTTCTGTTTGTAGCATCCGAACCGTTTGGGCTACAAACTGTGACCTATGTCTCCGTTTTGTTCTACGGCCCTCACAAATGTCACGAGACTCGTCTGAAGGTAACTGGTACCGATTTAAAAAATGAATGGAAGTATGGAGGTAGATTGTGCCTACCCCCAAAAGCGGTTAAGTATGTGTAAAGAATGTTTTATATATATATTTCCTGAGCTTTCTTATATCTCCTAGATATTGGATAGACAATTCAAAACCTTATTCCTTATGATAAATGTTTTGACTGTCTTATTTAGTGTCTTATTTAGGCTTTAAATATAAGGTCAGGTGTCCTTTACCTTAAAATCACCAAAATATGGATCCTGAAAGGGAATTTTATGCATTTTAAACACTTTTTGTCAGTGGCTGTAGACGTTTTTGCCATGTCCCCAGGTGTTATTTATCAACTTCCACAAGAACTATAAGCCATAAAATAATGAAATCTTTAAAATCGTTCTTAATTATTTTATAGTCCTTGTTAAAGTCTCTTTCATCAATAACGTTTTTTTTCATGGTTATTGTATTTATTATTATTTTATTTAAGATTTTCTGTGTGTCTCTGATATCACTTTCCACCGCTCTGGGGACTCTTTATGTTGAGCCAGGGTGTTAGTTTCTATGTTTAGTTTTCTAGGTTTATGTTCTAGATCGTGTGGATCTATGTTGGCCAGGGTGGTTCCCAATCAGAGGCAGCTGATTCTCGTTGTCTCTGATTGGGAATCCATACTTAGGCAGCCTGTTTGGCACAGTTAATTGTGGGATCTTGATCTGTATAGGTTTGTGGTGTTTAACCTTTAGACTTCACGTATCGTTTTGTTGTTATTGTTAAAGTACTCATTAAAAAGATGTATCGCCTATCACGCTGCGCCTTGGTCCGCTTATTATGACGATCGACACCCCTGGAGCAATTAGGGTTAGGTGCCTTGCTCAAGGGCAAATCAACAGATATTTCACCTTGTCGGCTCAGGGATTCAATCCAGCAACCTTTCGGTATACAAGATGGCGTATTGAATACACAGCGGTACAAATCACCTCAAGATAAAAACATAATATTCAATATCAGTAAGTTAGACTAAATATTAGCACTTCATATATTCGAGGGTAATGACATTAAATCTGGATAATAACACAAAACAAATTATAAGGCTAGAGAAATGTATCGAAAAATATTACAACAACACGCACCACCCAAACATGACAGAAGATAAACAAGGAGAACCAATCTCCAAGAGAAAACGCGACTCCTCGACTGACACAGGTGATTTATGCTTTTCACCACTGGGACTGGTAAGTGTGGAAAGTGACCTGTTGAAGCTCGATAAAATGACAAACTGGGCATACTAGAGCTTGTCAGTGTAGTGTATTAGGATTATGTCTTTGTTAATGGTTTTAAGTGGAACTGAAGAATGTTGTTTATGTTAGGTCAAAAGTAGCCATTTTTAGGGTGACGCCCCAGGGGGAGACCGGTGATTGGACCGCAGAGGAGCAACCCATATTTTCACATTGTTTATAAGTATATGCTGGAGGCACAGGGGCCAGAGCAGCCATTAGAATTCGAGGACACTGCTCTCCAGACTTTGCAAGTCTGTAACTCATGCTGAAAGCTTGTGATATGAATAAAACTTATGATCCAGGTTCAGTATGAGCGGACTCCTTTGTTTATCAGCAATGACTAGCAACATTTACTCGATACCACAAATGGCGTCACGAAAAGGGAAGGACTGCATGTACTTCTTTGTTCCATTCATTCAGCCGCTAAGCTAACTCGTTCTGAAGTCATGGCCAGACAAGGGTGAGTTTTTTCTTACCGCTTTGGAGGTTGTTAGTTTGGATACTACTTGTGTACACTGGAGGAATGTACCAAAGAGTTGAAGGCTCTTGATTGGTTTCTATTGATCCCATTTACTGGCATCACCACCAAGCTGTCTCACGAAACTCTGCATGTAGAACGTCGGGGAGGTCGTCGGGTAAGCTTGGCATCGGGTAAGCTTGGCTTTACACATAGCTTGGGCTTTGTCGAGTAAGGCTTAAACTATGTATTTAGATTGTAGTTAGGTATTGTAGGTAGTTATTTTGGGTTGTTGTATGCAATTATTGTAGGTTAGTATTGTATTCGGCTGTGCCCAGCGTAGACCAGCATAGCACGAAGCTAGCTAGCTAACCCACCACCGGGACTAGCTGGCGAGTAGCTATTAGCAACGGTATAGTTATTTCACGCCTGAGAGTGCCTGTAATTACGCCAGCTGGCTGCCTACAATAATTACATACAATAATTGCCTACCATTCAGCTGTTTCCTAACCTCATTGTCTGAACCGTTAACGTTAGGTAGCAAGTGGCTACTGTGCTTGAAATATTAGCTAGCTTGTTGCTACCTGGATAGCTACTAGTAAACAATAGCTGGAACGACCGTGCGAACAGACGCGAACTGGCTGAGTCAATTCAGTGGCTAGCTTTCAGTAGCTGCTAGGGGTAAGTCATAACCTACATTTGTGTTTTGTTTTTTACATATTGATAGCCCGAGTCGTTCAAGGAATTTGGGACATGGGTGACTAGTTAACGTTAGTTTGGCTCTCTCTTGTGTTCGTGCCATGAAAGGAGGGGTTCTTCTTTGTCTGAAAGCAATGGCTAGCTAGTTTGCTAACTATTCTAGCTAACTAACTGGCTGAATAAGTTGACAACGGACTCGCTCAAGCTGTCGGGACTAACCCACAACGTTAGACTACGGACACGAGCGATCTGCTTGCGTGTTGATACACTGGTGGTTTGTTGTGGCAGAGTATTGGCGCTAAACCGTATTGCTGGAGTCCGGCATGCTAGCTGGCTGTGGCGTCATATGACTTGATGCTCGGACAATTTTCACGGAATAATACTGCACCTAGTTAGCTGAATAAACTGGTTTAGTCTATTCCTAGAAACATTGAACCGCTGTAGTTTACAACAATTATAGTTTCTGAGGTGGAAGTTGGGAGAGTTATATTTGGGAGTTGTGCTGAGGGGCCCCGCTCTCTCCTTTCCCAGATGTTTAGTTCATTTCATTCCGATCTCCTCTGCATTATTGTAGCCATTTGCTGCAGCCTGTCAACTATGCCTCTGACTATCCCTGTTCTCTCCTCTCCGCACAGGCTACACAAACGCCTCACACCGCGTGGCTGCTGCCTCTCTAACCTGGTGGTCCCTGCACGCACCACCCACCTGGAGTTCAGGTCTCCGGCAGCCTCTGGAACTGCCGTCCTGCTGCCAACAAGGCAGACTTCATCCCAGCCTATGCTACCCTCCAGTCCCTCGAATTCTTGGCGCTGCTGGAAACATGGATTACCACTGAAAACACTGCTACTCCTACTGCTCTCTCCTCGTCTGACCATGTGTTCTCGCACTACCCGAGAGCATCTGGTCAGCGGGGTGGTACCGGGAATCCTCATCTCTCCCAAGTGGACATTCTCAATTTTTCCCCCTAACCCATCTGTCTATCTCCTCATTTGAATTCCATGCTGTCACAGTCACTAGCCCATTTAAAGCTTAATATCCTTGTCATCTATCGCCCTCCAGGTTCCCTTGGAGAGTTCATCAATGAGCTTGACGCCTTGATAAGTTCCTTTTTCTGAGGATGGCTCACCCCTCACAGTTCTGGGGGATTTCAACCTCCCTACGTCTACATTTGACTAATTTCTCTCTGCCTCCTTCTTTCCCTCCTCTCCTCTTTTCGACCTCACCCTCTCACCGTCCCCCCTACTCACAAGGCAGGCAATACGCTTGACCTCATCTTTACTAGATGCTGTTCTTCTACTAATCTCACTGCAACTCCCCTCCATGTCTCCGACCACTACTTTGTATCCTTTTTCTCTCTCGCTCTCCTCCAACACTACTCACTTGCCCCTACATAGATGGTATGCGCTGTAACGCAACCTTGGCTCTCTCTCTCCGCTTCTCTCTCCTCTTCCATCCTATCATCTCTTCCCTCTGCTCAATCCTTCTCCCTCCAATCTCACTGATTCTGCCTCCTCAACCCTCCTCTCCTCCCTTTCTGCATCCTTTGACTCTCTATGTCCCCTATCCTCCCGGCCGGCTCGATCCTCCCCTCCCAGCTCTGTGGCTTGATGACTAATTGCGAGCTCACAGAACAGAGCTCCGGGCAGCTGAGCGGAAATGGAAGAAAACTAGACTCCCTGCGGACCCTGGCATCTTTTCCTCCCTCCTCTCTACATTTTCTTCATCTGTTTCTGCTGCTAAGGCCACTTTCTACCACGCTAAATTCCAAGCATCTGCCTCTAACCCTAGGAAGCTCTTTGCCACATTCTCCTCCCTGCTGAATCCCCCCCCCCCCCTCCTCCCTCTCTGTGGATGACTTCGTCAACCACTTTGAAAAGAAGGTTGACGACATCCGATCCTCGTTTGTTAAGTCAAATGACACTGCTGGTCCTGCTCACACTGCCCTACCCTATGCTTTGACTTCTTTCTCCCCTCTCTCTCCAGATAAAATCTTGCGACTTGTGACTGCAGGCCGCCCAACAACCTGTCCGCTTGACCCTATCCCCTCCTCTCTTCTCCAGACCATCTCCGGTGACCTTCTCCCTTACCTCACCTCGCTCATCAACTCATCCTTGACCGCTGGCTATGTCCCTTCCGTCTTCAAGAGAGCGAGAGTTGCACCCCCTTCTCAAAAAACCAACACTCGATCCCTCTGATGTCAACAACTACAGACCAGTATTCCCTTCTTTCTTTTCTCTCCAACACTATTGAGCGTGCCGTCTTTAGCCAACTCTCTTGCTATCTCTCTCAGAATGACCTTCTTGATCCAAACCAGTCAGGTTTCAAGACTGGTCATTCAACTGAGACTGCTCTTCTCTGTGTCACGGAGGCTCTCCGCACTGCTAAAGCTAACTCTCTCTCCTCTGCTCTTGTCCTTCTAGACCTGTCTGCTGCCTTTGATACTGTGAACCATCAGATCCTCCTCTCCACCCTCTCCGAGCTGGGCATCTCCGGCGCGGCTCACTCTTGGATTGCGTCCTACCTGACCGGTCGCTCCCTACCAAGTGGCGTGGCGAGAGCTGTCTCCGCACCACGTGCTCTCACCACTGGTGTCCCCCAGGGCTCAGTTCTAGGCCCTCTCCTATTCTCGCTATACACCAAGTCACTTGGCTCTGTCATATCCTCACATGGCCTCTCCTATCATTGCTACGCAGACGACACACAACTAATCTTCTCCTTTCCCCCCTTCTGATAACCAGGTGGCGAATCGCATCTCTGCATGTCTGTCAGACATATCAGTGTGGATGTCGGATCACCACCTCAAGCTGAACCTCGGCAAGACGGAGCTGCTCTTCCTCCCGGGGAAGGACTGCCCGCTCCATGATCTCGCCATCACGGTTGACAACTCCGTTGTGTCCTCCTCCCAGAGTCGCGAAGAGCCTTGGCGTGACCCTGGACAACACCCTGTCGTTCTCCGCTAACATCAAGGCGGTGACCCGATCCTGTAGGTTCATGCTCTACAACATTCGGAGAGTACGGCCCTGCCTTACACAGGAAGCGGCACAGATCCTAATCCAGGCACTTGTCATCTCCCGTCTGGATTACTGCAACTCGCTGTTGGCTGGGCTCCCTGCCTGTGCCATTAAACCCCTACAACTCATCCAGAATGCCGCAGCCCGTCTGGTGTTCAACCTTCCCAAGTTCTCTCCACGTCACCCCCTCCTCCGCACACTCCACTGGCTTCCAGTTGAAGCTCGCATCTGTTACAAGACCATGGTGCTTGCCTATGGAGCTGTGAGGGAACGCACCTCCGTACCTTCAGGCTCTGATCAGTCCCTACACCCAAGCGAGGGCATTGCGTTCATCCACCTCTGGCCTGCTGGCTCCCTTCCTCTGCGGAAGCATGGTTCCCGCTCAGCCCAGTCAAAACTGTTCACTGCTCTGGCACCCCAATGGTGGAACAAGCTCCCTCACGACGCCAGGACAGCGGAGTCACTCACCACCTTCCGGAGACATTTGAAACCCCACCTCTTTAAGGAATACCTGGGATAGGATGAAATAATCCTTCTACCCCTCCCTTACCCCAACCCCCCAAATTTTTTTTAAATAAAATAAAAATAAAAAAATAACACATTGTAAAGTGGTTATCCCACTGGCTATAAGGTGAATGCACCAATTTGTGAGTCGCTCTGGATAAGAGCGTCTGCTAAATGACGTAAATGTGAAATGTAAATGTAAGGCGAGTCTTGCAATGAGTGACGGAAAAGCTGCGATAATGGAGAACGATACAAAAAACTAAAAGGGACAGTCACTAAGATAAAACGGACGTTAAGGAACTTAAAAAGGAGAACAACTTTCTGAGAGAAGCCTTACTAGACATACAAACTAGATCGATGAGAGAAAATCTAGTATTTACGGATATCCAGGAAAAAGAAGGGGAGGTTACCAAAAAAATTGTGAAGGACTTCTTTTTTACCACGCTTCAAATCCCACTCGATGCTGTCGACAAAATCCAACTCGAACGTGTACACCGTTTCGGACAAAGAGGACAGAGATATGAGCGTTCAATCGTTGCCAAATTTGCTTTTTTTAAGGATAAAGTAATGGTTAAAGGTAAAAGACTTGCTGGCACGAAAATAGGCATGAATGATCAGTTCCCGAGGGAGATTGCAGAACAGCGCAAAGTTCTGTACCTAATCTTCAAGGAAAGTTGATTAAAAAGGAAGCGTGTTGCTCTCGTTGTCGATAAACTGTATATTGACAACCAAATGTTCCGCGACACAAAGACTACTCCATGGCTATTCTGAAAGTTCTAATAGACAAGTCGAATAATGGAACACCCAATACTAGCCATGGTAGGGATTGTAATAATAAAGCACATGTATAGTAAGTATAGTATTTTATAAAGGGATAAGACAGTATTACAAAAAAAGATAACAAGCAAAATAATACATCTTCAAATACAACTAAATTAGAACACAAGTACTCAATCAACATAGTGGAGATAAAAACATAGCAAACAGAAGACATAGAAGGCACAGTATATGGGTATGTGTGGATGAATTGTGATGGAAGGTGTGGTGTGCGTTTCTGTGTTTGAAAAAGTGTGGCGTTAAGTGAGTGAGAAAGGAAATGGTTGCATATCTCAGAACCAACGTGTGTCTGTGAGCAGGGGTTGTGAGAGAGAGCTTTCAATTTTGTGCAGATGAGGGATATACATTTTAAAATATAGTATACATATAATCAATTTTTTGATTGTCCTATCATGATGGAACGATCCCCAACCTTATATCCTAGACACCCACCTGAGCGACCCATACACCAAAGAGAAGTCCCCATCTGTTTTATGGACCTGCTGTGAGTTGCCTATATGCAGCCAAAACAGAGAAATAAATGCGGTCAGAGACCTACTTGAGCGGCACCGCCCCCTCAAGATTCTTAGCCTGCCTGGCATGGTTGGTCCTACAAAGCCAGAGCCCCCTGATGAGAGAGCATAATATACAAGGAAATTCTCAAGCTGCTAATGAGAACCTTGACGACCTTGTACCTAGCCTGTGAGGATTCCGGTGGGTTACCCCCCACCCAGGTAGTGGCAGTGCTGGCAACACTGGCTGCAGTAACCCATGGGGAGGGGGTCACACTCGGACAATCAGAGAGGGCTTATTATTGTGGCTTATTATTGTGGCCCAGGTGGCACAAAATAATCAAAGGTCTGACTGCACGGAGATGCTTGGGAAAAAATGGTTACAGCGGGGGACCAGAGTGTTTGTGTCTCAGGTGAAGAGCTTGGATCTCCATCACCTAGGACTTGACATAGATTAAATAGATTAATCAAATCTCACATTGTTGTCAATTTTTGCTCAATCTTGCATGCTTTCTCAAACAGCTGTAACTGTATATGCATTCATAAATCAGGTCCTTTCTTGAGTTGGGCTCTTGGATGTAACAACCAATGAGCATCTGATCTTATGGTTGATTGTGGAGGAAAGGGGTAGAGTGTGTTAGATAATGTGCATGTATGTTTATCCCACATCTGTTGCAAGGGGGTAAGGATGTTAGGGAGAATATAGGATGAAACACAATAATTGTTTGCTAAAATAATAATTGCTAGTCAAAAATGTAATGTAATTGTCATGGGGTGCTGAAGGTGGGTGTGGTGCATGAATCAAGCGCAGGACGCAGAAGCTCAGTCCAAAAGACTTTAGTGCAATATTCACGTAGAAAATAAGCAGCAATAAGCCCGAAGGCGAATCACGCGCACACAGGCGTCAAACAAGCGGCGCACTAACATGTGGAAAAACCTCTCCAAAACACTGGAGGGGAAGTACGTAGCTCAACACGAAAACAGAAGAGCAATCACACACAAAGACAAACACAACCAACGAACTAAATAGGACACTAATGAGGACTAACAAGACACAGGTGTACAACATAAAGACAAAACCAAACGAACATGAAACATAGATCGGTGGCAGCTAGTACTCGGGGACGGCGACCGCGAAGCCTGCCCGAACCAGGAGGGGAGCAGCCTCGGCGAAACCGTGACAGTACCCCCTGACGCGGCTCCAGCCGTGCGCCACCCAGGCCTCGGGGGCGACCAGGAGGGCCTGGAGCAGGGCCTGCGGGATGGTCCCGTGGAACTCCGACAGGAGAGATGGGTCTAGGATGTCCCTCCGTGGCACCCAGCACCGCTCCTCCCGGGCCGTACCCCTCCCACTCCACGAGATACTGAGACCCCCATCCGGCGTCTGGAGTCCAAGATGGACCGAGCGGTGTGCGCCGGAACCCCCTGATGTCCAGTGGGGCGGAGGAGTCTCTCCTATCTCATTGTCCTGGAGTGGACCAGCTACCACCGGCCTGAGAAGAGACACATGGAGCGAGGGGTTAATATTCTTATACTCAACAGGTAGATGTAACCTATAACACACCTCGTTCAATCTTCTCAGGACTTTAAAGGGCCCCACAAGCCGCCGACCCAGCTTCCCGGCAGGGCCAGGCGGAGGGGTAGGTTTCTGGTAGAGAGCCAGACTCGATCTCCGGGTGCGTACACCGGCCCTCACTGCGGTGGAGATCGGCGCTCGCCTGTGACGAAGGGACGGCCCGCTGCAGGTGGACGTGGGCAGCGTTCCACGTCTCTTCCGAGCGCCTCATCCAATCATCCACCGCAGGGGCCTCGATCTGGCTCTGCTGCCACGGTGCCAGAACCGGCTGGTAACCTAACACACATTGGAAGGGGGTTAGGTTGGTAGAGGAGTGGCGGAGAGAGTTCTGGGCCATCTCGGCCCAGGGAATGTACCGTGCCCACTCCTCAGGCCGGTCCTGGCAATATCGACCTCAGAAACCTACCCACATCCTGGTTGACACGTTCTACCTGCCCGTTACTCTCCGGGTGGTACCCTGAGGTAAGGCTAACCGAGACCCCCAAACGCTCCATGAACGCTCTCCAAACACGGGAGGTAAACTGGGGGCCTCGATCAGACACTATATCCTCGGGTACCCGTAATGCCGGAAGACGTGGGTAAATAGGGCCTCAGCGGTCTGTAGGGCAGTAGGAAGACCCGACATAGGGAGAAGACTGACAGGCCTTAGAGAACCGGTCCACAACGACCAGGATGGTGGTATTCCCCTGAGAGAGGGGAAGGTCTGTCACAAAATCCACCGAGAGGTGGGACCATGGTCGTTGTGGAATGGGCAGGGGTTGTAACTTACACTGGGCGCACACCGAGCAGGAGGAGACATAAACCCTCACATCCCTAGCCAAAGTAGGCCACCAGTATTTAGTGCTAAGGAAATGCACTGTCCGGCCAATACCCGGATGTCCAGAGGAGGGTGACGTGTGAGCCCAGTAAATGAGTCGATCCCGAATCTCGAGCGGAACGTACCTCCGACCCTCAGGACACTGTGGAGGGCTGGGGTCGGTACGCACGCTTCGCTCGATTTCGGCATCGACCTCCCACACCACCTGCCACAAGGCAAGACTCCGGTAGTATGGGAGTAGGCTCAGCGGACCTCTCCTCCGTGTCATACCGCCGGGACAGTGCATCTGCCTTACCATTCTGGGACCCAGGGATGTACGTGATTTTCAATACGAACCTGGTGAGAAACATACTCCATCGAGCCTGGCGAGGTTCAGTCTCCTCGCTGCCCGGATGTACTCCAGGTTCCGATGGTCAGTCAAAATGAGGAAAGGGTGTTGAGCCCCCTCAAGCCAATGCCTCCACACCTTAAGGGCTTGAACTACAGCTAACAGCTCCCTGTCCCCAACGTCATAGTTACGCTCCGCCGGGCTGAGCTTTTTTGAGTAAAAGCACAGGGGCGGAGTTTAGATGTGAGCCGGACCGTTGAGAGAGAACGGCCCCTATACCTGCCTCAGACGCGTCCACCTCAACCTGAAAGGGTAATGCGGGATCCGGATGCGCCAGCACCGGAGCCCGCGTAAACAGGTCCTTCAGTCTCCCAAAGGCCCTGTCCGCATCAGCTGACCACTGCAGGCGCACGGACCCCCTTTCAGAAGGGACGTGATGGGAGCTGCCACCTGTCCAAAACCCCGGATAAACCTCCGGTAGTAATTCGCAAAGCCCAAGAACTGCTGCACCTCTTTTACAGTGGTTGGTGTTTGCCAATTACGCCCACAGCGGACACACGATCCACCTCCATTCTCACCCCTGACACGGGACAACCGATAACCCAAAAAGGGAGACCGACTCCTGGAAAAACAGACATTTCTCTGCCTTGACACTATAGGTCGTGCTCAAACAGCCTCCTCAATACACGGCGCACCAGGGTTACATGCTCGGCTCGGGCAGACGAAGTACACCAGAATATCATCAATGTGCCACGACCACCCCTTGTCCCTGCATATCCCGGAAAATGTCATCTCGAAGGATTGGAAGACTGATGGAGCATTCATCAACCCATATGGCATGACAAGATACTCGAAATGACCTGACGTGGTACTAACGCTGTCTTCCATTCGTCCCCTCCTAATACGCACCAAGTTATACGCGCTCCTGAGATCCAGTTTTGTGAAAACCGCGCTCCATGCAAGACTCCGTCATGGTCGCAATCAGAGGGAGTGGATAACTGTATTTCACAGTTATCTGATTGAGACCACGGTAATCAATGCAGGCGCAACCCTCCATCTTTATTTTTCACAAAAGAAGCTTGAGGAGGCGGGAGAAGTCGAGGGCCGAATGTATCCCTGTCTCAAAGATTCGGCTATGTAAGTCTCCATAGCTTTTCTCTCCTCTTGAGACAAAGGATACACATGGCTCCGTGGGAGCGCTGCTCCTGCCTGGAGATCAATCGCACAATCCCCCTGTCTATGAGGAGGCAACTGCGTACGCCCTAGTTTTGCTAAACACGAGAGCTAAATCCCCATATTCAGGCGGAATGTGCAGTGCGGGCACTTGGTTTGGACTTTCCACCGAAGTCGCCCCCACGGAAAACACCCAGACATCGCCCCTCGCACTGAGCAGACCACCCATCGAGAGCCCTCTGTTGCCACGAAATAGCAGGGTTATGGGTGCTTAACCAGGAAATTCCCAGCACCACTGGGTCGCAGGAGAGTCGATCAGATACAGCTGTATAGTCTCTTCATGACCCCCCTGCGCACACTCCTAAGTGGTGCTGTGATCTCCCTAATCAACCCCAGACCCCAACGGGCGGCTATCTAAGGCATGAACGGGAAAAGGTTTTTCAACAGGTAGGAGAGGGATCCCTAAATCTAAACAAAACTTCCGATCAACAAAATTCCCAGCTGCGCCTGAATCTACTAGCGCCTTATGCTGGGAATGAGGTGCAACCTGTGGAAAACAAACAGGTATACAAAAGTGCGCAACAGAAAGCTCTGGGTAAGTGGGACGTCTACTCACCTGGGAGGCCCCTCCAGTGCGTGGCCTGTTGTCTTCTCCCCCGGAGAACCCTCCCCAGCACCTGGCCGCAGTGTGCCCTCCACGACCGCACTTGGGTGCAGGAGACAGGCCCCCTCGGGCTCCTCCTCCTCCTTTCTCTAGCCCCGGCACCCCGAGCTCCATAGGGCTCGGCTCGGAGGTGCCGGAGGGCGGAATGGGCGGACCCCTCGGGACGTCCACGGGTGGCCGCAGGGTGTCCAGACGGATGGACATATCGACCAACTGGTCGAAGGTAAGATGGGTATCCCTGCAGGCCAACTCACGTTGAACGTCCTCCTGTAGGCTACATCGAAAATGGTCGATGAGGGCCCGTTCATTCCACCCTCGTCCGCCGCTAGAGTCCGGAACTCTAGAGCAAACGCCTGTGCGCTCCTCCTCCCCTGTCTCAAGTGGACTAGACACTCCCCCCGCCGCTTTGCCCTCAGGTGGATGGTCGAACACGGCCTTGAAGCGACGGAGAACTTCGGCGTAGGAGATGGTGTTGGCGTCCATCTTCCTCCACTCGGCGTCAGCCCACTCCAACGCCTTGCCCGTGAGACAGGAGATGAGGGCGGAAACGCTCTCGTGTCCCGAGGGCACCGGGTGTACAGTGGCCAGGTAGAGCTCCACCTGCAGGAGGAACCCCTGACACCCGGCAGCTGTTCCGTCATACGCCCTCGGGAGCGAGAGCCGAATCCCCTGGGTTCCGGACCTGGGACTGGTGGACCGGCCGATGGGGTTGGCAGGGTAGGTGGAGCGTGGGTACCCGCTGGCCTCCCATCGGTGCAGGGTGTTGATGATGTCCTGTAGAGCGGTCCCCAGTTGTCGCATCTGGTCATCTTGGCCGCGGACATGCTCCTCGAGCGACTCAGGCGTAACTGCAGATCCTGCTGATTCCATTCTGGTGTGTGATTCTGTCATGGGGTGCTGAAGGTGGGTGTGGTGCATGAATCAAGCGCAGGACGCGAAGCTCAGTCCAAAAGACTTTAGTGCAATATTCACGTAGAAAATAAGCACAATAAGCCCGAAGGCGAAATCACGGCGCACACAGGCGTCAAACAAACGAGCGCACTAACATGTGCGAAAAACCTCTCCAAAACACTGGAGGGAAGTACGTAGCTCCAACACGAAAACAGAAGAGCAATCACACACAAAGACAAACACAACCAACGAGAACTAAATAGGACACTAACGAGGACTAACAAGACACAGGTGTACAACATAAAGACAAAACCAAAGCGAACATGAAACATAGATCGGTGGCAGCTAGTACTCCGGGGGATGACGGCACGAAGCCTGCCCGAACCAGGAGGAGGAGCAGCCTCGGCCGAAACCGTGACAGTAATACAATGGCAATCCGGGTTATAGGTTAAAATCATACGCATGAACTGCCAACATTATTACGCATATTAATTGATAATGATGGAAAATAAGATGTGCAAGATATTTGAATAGATACATATTTTTAAATAGCTATATATATTGAGGTGAGAGCATTGGACATGATTTTGGCGGTTGACCGATTTCTGTTTTGTGGGTGGCACTGTGTGCTGTTTTCAATGGATGGGTCCTGGCCTCTCGGGGGCCTAGGGATCCGGAGGGGACGGGGTGGAATGCCGATCACTGGGATGACGGCCCAACTTGGGATGGGGAGGGGCTTTAGTGGGGGAATTAGTGGAGAACAATTGGAGGGTTACCATAGATCCTCTACCAAATATATATAGTATGTATAAGCATTGTTGTTCACTAGTTTACTCCAATTAGGGAAGGGGTGGTGGGGTTGGAAAGTAGTAAAGGGAAATATATATTTTTAAAGGATATAAGGATAAGGATGTATATATATGTATGTATGTATGTATGTACAGTGGGGAAAAAAGTATTTAGTCAGCCACCAATTGTGCAAGTTCTCCCACTTAAAAAGATGAGAGAGGCCTGTAATTTTCATCATAGGTACATGTCAACTATGACAGACAAAATGAGAAAAAAAATTCCAGAAAATCACATTGTAGGATTTTATATGAATTTATTTGCAAATTATGGTGGAAAATAAGTATTTGGTCAATAACAAAAGTTTCTCAATACTTTGTTATATACCCTTTGTTGGCAATGACACAGGTCAAACGTTTTCTGTAAGTCTTCACAAGGTTTTCACACACTGTTGCTGGTATTTTGGCCCATTCCTCCATGCAGATCTCCTCTAGAGCAGTGATGTTTTGGGGCTGTTGCTGGGCAACACGGACTTTCAACTCCCTCCAAAGGTTTTCTATGGGGTTGAGATCTGGAGACTGGCTAGGCCACTCCAGGACACTTTGAAATGCTTCTTCCGAAGCCACTCCTTCATTGCCCGGGAGGTGTGTTTGGGATCATTGTCATGCTAAAAGACCCAGCCACGTTTCATCTTCAATGCCCTTGCTGATGGAAGGAGGTTTTCACTCAAAATATCACGATACATGGCCCCATTCATTCTTTCCTTTACACGGATCAGTCGTCCTGGTCCCTTTGCAGAAAAACAGCCCCAAAGCATGAAGTTTCCACCCCATGCTTCACAGTAGGTATGGTGTTCTTTGGATGCAACTCAGCATTCTTTGTCCTCCAAACACGATGAGTTGAGTTTTACCAAAAAGTTCTATTTTGGTTTCATCTGACCATATGACATTCTCCCAAACTTCAGACGGGCCTGGACATGTACTGGCTTAAGCAGGAGGACACGTCTGGCAATGCAGGATTTGAGTCCCTGGCGGAGTAGTGTGTTACTGATGGTAGGCTTTGTTACTTTGGTCCCAGCTCTCTGCAGGTCATTCACTAGGTCCCCCCGTGTGGTTCTGGGATTTTTGCTCACCGTTCTTGTGATCATTTTGACCCCACGGGGTGAGATCTTGCGTGGAGCCCCAGATCGAGGGAGATTATCAGTGGTCTTGTATGTCTTCCATTTCCTAATAATTGCTCCCACAGTTGATTTCTTCAAACCAAGCTGCTTACCTATGCAGATTCAGTCTTCCCAGCCTGGTGCAGGTCTACAATTTTGTTTCTGGTGTCCTTTGACAGCTCTTTGGTCTTGACCATAGTGGAGTTTGGAGTGTGACTGTTTGAGGTTGTGGACAGGTGTCTTTTATACTGATAACAAGTTCAAACAGGTGCCATTAATACAGGTAACGAGTGGAGGACAGAGGAGCCTCTTAAAGAAGAAGTTACAGGTCTGTGAGAGCCAGATATCTTGCTTGTTTGTAGGTGACCAAATACTTATTTTCCACCATAATTTGCAAATAAATTCATTAAAAATCCTACAATGTGATTTTCTGGAATTTTTTTCCCAATTTGTCTGTCATAGTTGACGTGTACCTATGATGAAAATGACAGGCCTCTCTCATCTTTTTTAAGTGGGAGAACTTGCACAATTGGTGGCTGACTAAATACTTTTTTTCCCCCCACTGTATGTATAGATATATACACATATATATTTCGAGAAAAAAAACATATGGGGGATTGGAAGTGATGCAGACAATTACATTGATGGAAGTTACAATCTATCTGCAATATTAAAGCTGATCTACCACCTAAAAAATAAAATAAAAATAATAATAACAAAAAATATATATATGGCAAACTAGGGTTTACATACAGTTGAAGTTGGAAATTTACATACACCTTAGCCAAATACATTTAAACTCAGTTTTTCACAATTCCTGACATTTAATCCTAATAAAGATTCCCTGTCTTAGATCAGTTAAGATCACGACTTTATGTTAAGAATGTGAAATGTCAGAATAGTAGTAAAGAGAATGATTTATTTAAGATGTTATTTCTTTCATCACATTCCCAGTGGGTCAGAAGTTTACATACACTCAATTAGTATTTGGTAGCATTGCCTTTAAATTGTTTAACTTGGGTCAAACGTTTGGGTAGCTTTCCACGCTTCCCACAATAAGTTGGGTGAATTTTGGCCCATTCCTCCTGACAGAGCTGGTGTAACTGAGTCAGGTTTGTAGGCTTCCTTGCTCGCACACACTTTTTCAGTTCAGTTCAAATTTTCTATAGGATTGAGGTCAGGGCTTTGTGATGGCCACTCCAATACCTTGACTTTGTTGTCCTTAAGACATTTTGCCACAACTTTGGAAGTATGCTTGGGGTCATTGTCCATTTGGAAGACCCATTTGCGACTAAGCTTTAACTTCCTGACTGATGTCTTGAGATGTTGCTTCGATATATCCACATAATTTTCCTTCCTCATGACGCCGTCTATTTTGTGAAGTGCACCAGTCCCTCCTGCAGCAAAGCACCCCCACAGCATGATGCTGCCACCCCCGTGCTTCACGGTTGGGATGGTGTTCTTCGACTTGCAAGTGTCCCCCTTTTCCCTCCAAACATAACAATGGTCATTATGGCCAAACAGTTCTATTTCTGTTTCATCAGATCAGAGGACATTTCTCCAAAAAGTACGATCTTTGTCCCCATGTGCAGTTGCAAACTGTAGTCTGGCTTTTTTATGGCGGTTTTGGAGCAGTGGCTTCTTCCTTGCTGAACAGCCTTTCCAGGTTATGTCGATATAGGACTCGTTTTACTGTGGATATAGATACTTTTGTACCTGTTTCCTCCAGCATCTTCACGAGGTCCTTTGCTGTTGTTCTTGGATTGATTTGCACTTTCGCACCAAAGTATGTTAATCTCTAGGAGACAGAATCGTCTCCTTCCTGAGCGGTATGATGGCTGCGTGGTCCCATGGTGTTTATACTTGCATACTATTGTTTGTACAGATAAACGTGGTACCTTCAGGCGTTTGGAAATTGCTCCCAAGGATGAACCAGACTTGTGGAGGTCTACAATTTAGTTTCTGAGGTCTTGGCTGATTTCTTTTGATTTTCCCATGATGTCAAGCAAAGAGGCACTGAGTTTGAAGGTAGGCCTTGAAATACATCCACAGGTACACCTCCAATTGACTCAAATGATGTCAATTAGCCTATCAGAAGCTTCTAAAGCCATGACATCATTTTCTGGAATTTTCCAAGCTGTTTAAAGGCACAGTCAACTTAGTGTCTGTAAACTTCTGAACCATTGGAATTGTGATACAGTGAATTTAAAGTGAAATAATCTGTCTGTAAACAATCGTTGGAAAAATTACTTGTGTCATGCACAAAGTAGATGTCCTAACCGACTTGCCAAAACTATAGTTTGTTAACAAGAAATGTGTGGAGTGTTTGAAAAACGACTTTAATGACTCCATCCTAAGTGTATGTAAACTTACTACTTCAACTGTATATATAAAAATAAAAACCTTTCGGTTACTTGTTCAACACTTTAACCACTAGGCTACCTCCCTATAGTAAAAAAATTATGTAACCTCTTGAGATGAGAAAACATGTTTATGATGTGTGCTCTTTATGACAGAATCTAAAAATATGATTAAATCAACGTAAAAAAAAAGCAAGTTACACTTCTCAAAAGGCACTGAATTGGAGGAAAGACCCACATACTCACAGACAATTTAAAAAATTGAAGATAGAATACTAAAAAATAGAGAAGATTCTGCCAAAGGAGATAATGTTACATAGTGATGCACACACAAACACAGTCATACTAGGGCAATGACAGTATGGATGTCTGAAGCTGCAGGTACAAGATGGCTGAAACAGAAAAGTCAGACTGTATTTCAGTCCCTCTATCTATACTCCCATTCACTGAGGAAAATATATCAAGTTAGTCACGTGTAAAATGGACAGGAACCACATGTAAAGCCTGGAACAAGGTACAGCGAGCTTTCAACATTCCTACAGGAATCTCAGTGTTATCACTCATTGTATGTAAATATGAAGGGTTTTAAGGATCGACACAGCTTTTTAGAAACTGGGCACATTTGAAACTTCAATTTGTCCATCAATTATTTGAAAAGGGTACTCTAAAATCATTTGGAAAATGTTACTCTGAGTTCAGGTATCTACAAGTACAAAGCTTTCTATTCAAACACCCAAACTACAAGTCACCCCCTCGGCCATTGGACAATACTTAGCCAGAGTCCAGGAGAATCAATACACAGAAACCAACAACTAACCTATACAGGGCTTTCTCAGCCATGAAACAAGATAATACATCTATTCTAAGACAGAGGTGGGAAGGTGAACTTCATAAAGATATGTGAAGAGACATGGTTAGATATATTCTCTGAAGCTCAGAAAGTTACCAATGCAAATTCATGGAGGGAATTTCAGTGGAAAATAGTTCATACCAATCAAGTTGTTGCTGGAGAGAGTGCGGAAAGGGGGATGACTACCCATCTACATATATTTGAGAAATGTCCAAAAATAGACAGCTTTTGGGTGTCAGTTTTCAATATGATTAATAAGGTGTATGGTTTTCAATTGCCCAGAGTACCCATGTTAGCCATTCTTGGATTCAAGTCAGACAGGGTGTTAGAAAGGAACAAATGTTACTTGTTACAAAAACTTTTAATTGCAGCTAAAAAAGCTCTAATATTAAGATGGCTCCAGAAAGAACCTTTAACAGATGAGGAGTGGATCTCAATTATAAGAAGAGTATACATCATGGAAAAAATAACTTTTAGATTAAGTCTAAAGCAATATTAATTTGTGAACATGGAGACTCAGTGGGACGAGGGATCGTTTCAGATCAATGGTCCCTTCCTCTTTATAGACTGTTAATGTATATATTACTGATTCCCAACCCACTCAGTGGCTAATGTCATTTTATGTTTTTGTTATTGTTCATTGTTTATGCATTTGTTGCTTTTGGTTATGTGTTTTATCTTTGTTTATGTGTTTTATCTTTCAACACCAATCAATGCAGTAACTGTATGTTGGAACTAAACAATACAAAATAAGTACAAAACATAACAGTCTTACATACAGACACGCGTGCACACGCACGCACACACAGCCATGTTTCCGTTACTTGTCAGGATGTTTTGGGGAGTAAAATTGATTCCCATTCAAAATTCTATTTTCCCAAACCCCTGACCCTAAACCTAACCCTAACCTTAACCCTAATCTAACCCTAACCCTTAAACCTAAACTGTCATTTTTACTTTTTAGAATTCTGGTCACTTGATAGGAAAACAAGTCCTCCACACACGGACACACTCACACACACACACACACACACACACACGGACACACACACGGACACACGGACACACACACACACACACACACACACACACACACACACACACATACACCACCCACTCCAAAACAGCTCTCTCCAAACACTCTCCAGCCGCTCTCCGGCGTTATTATATCACGTACCGAGGACATGAAAAAGACAATGATTCCAATTAGGAGAGAAATGTCATCATTATCATACAGAAGCAGGAGCTGCTGCTGCTCCACAGACAACCAAGAGGCCTCTTTTGTTGACCGACTTGTTTGCTGAGCTTCTGCTGTTCTTTTCCCTTCAAAAAGTTTAATTAGTACGACGACGAGACACCAAAAGCCTATTTTCTCAACGCGCCACTGCATCTTTTGTTTCTCAGAGTGTTCTGCTGTTTTAAAGAGGCGGGGAGAGGGGTGACTTTGATCACAGCGGCCGCCATGTTTGAAAGGCGACAAGGTTCAAATTGGGACAAGTGTCTCATAAGTAGTGTGGATCGCATCCCGAACTGAAGGGAAGAAGCGTGGCTTGATAACCCGACGAGATGATGCCTGTTTGTAGCTGTCGCTCAGAAGAATAAAGGACAAATGAGAGAGAGAGAGAGAGAGAGAGAGAGAGAGAGAGAGAGAGAGAGAGAGTGACACTTCACTGCCCCTGGAAAGATTAGATAATCTATGAAGAGAGACTTCACTTCTAGAAAGGGTTTCTCTGCCTGTATGTCTGTAACGCAGTGTGTCGCTGCTTAAAAGAGGAAAGATCAGAACCCCAGCCTGGAATCAGTCAGGTGCTGCCATCGTTAACAGGGGAGGCTGTGTGAACACACACACACACACGCTGTGATTTCTGGAAAAAATAAAACATGCAAATGTCTTTCTAACAGTTAAAGGAGTGTGTGGAACACAGCGCAATTGCTGTTATGCATAGGCCTTGTTGAGTTCACATGTTCTTGATCATCTTTGGATGATATGTTGATAATCTTTCCATAATATTAATATTTATTTGATTCAAAATAATTAGCTTGCTATCAAATGTCTTTAGACTGATATTAATATTTTAGATTGTATTCATTATTATGCTTCAACATATGAATTATATTGATTGTACTATTACACTACCAGATATGAATGGGATTATGTACAGGCTAGGGGAACTGTAATAGCAAGAGCAGTCATGGGAAATGAAACCTTAACTACCTGGAGCTCCCTTGGAGCACACTCATCAACCTGTATGATCTGTATTTGTGTTCATAGGGGTTGTAGAATGTGACCCTTGACCTTTGGGTGGTTGCCTTCACGATGTCTGTTTGTTGATCTCCAATCGATTGAGGACTCCCAGGGGAGCCTTGGCCATACCGTCAAGGTCAAGGGTCAAGATCACTGGCCATCGACCTGCCCCATGCCCAGTCATGCTCACAAACAGTGTTTAGCGTTTAGCGTGTTAACACACTATTGGTAGTTTGTTGTAACAGAGTATTGGTGCTAAACCGTGTTATTGGAAGCTAGCATGCTAGTTAGCTATGGCGTCATAGGATACGGTGCCTGGGTGGTTTTCACGGAAGAATACTGTACCAAGTTAGCTAGCTGAATAAACTAAGTTCGAGTCTATTCCTAGAAAACATTGAACCACTGTAGTTTACAACAATTATAATTTCTAAAGTGGAAGTTGGGAGAGTTATATTTGAGTGTTTCAGTGAAACGTAAGTGAGGGAGGCCCCGCTCTCTCGCTTTCCCAGATGTTTAGTTAATTTCATTCCGATATCATTTGCATTATTGTAGCCTTTTCTGTAGCCTTTCAACTATGTGTCTGTCTATCCCTGTTCTCTCCTCTCTGCACAGACCATACAAACGCTTCACACCGCGTGGCTGCTACCACTCTAATCTGGTGGTCCCTGGCACGACCCACGTGGAGTTCCAGGTCTCCGGCAGCCTCTGGAACTGCCGTTCTGCGGCCAACAAGGCAGAGTTCATCTCAGCCTATGCTACCCTCCAGTCCCTCGACTTCTTGGCGCTGACGGAAACATGGATTACCACAGAAAACACTGCTACTCCTACTGCTCTTTCCTCGTCTGATCATGTGTTCTCGCATACCCCGAGAGCATCTGGTCAGCGGGGCGGTGGCACAGGAATCCTCATCTCTCCCAAGTGGACATTCTCTCTTTTTCCCCTGACCCATCTCCTCATTTGAATTCCATGCTGTCACAGTCACTAGCCCATTCAAGCTTAACATCCTTGTCATTTATCGCCCTCCAGGTTCCCTTGGAGAGTTCATCAATGAGCTTGACACCTTGATAAGTTCCTTTCCTGAGGATGGCTCACCCCTCACAGTTCTGGGTGACTTTAACCTCCCTACGTCTTCCTTTGACTCATTTCTCCCTGCCTCCTTCTTTCCACTCCTTTCCTCTTTTGACCTCACCCTCTCACCGTCGCCCCCTACTCACAAGGCAGGCAATACGCTTGACCTCATCTTTACTAGATGCTGTTCTTCTACTAATCTCACTGCAACTCCCCTCCAAGTCTCCGACCACTACATTGTATCCTTTTCTCTCTCGCTCTCCTCCAACACTACTCACTCTGCCCCTACTCAGATGGTAATGTGCCGTCGCAACCTTCGCGCTCTCTCTCTCCCGCTACTCTCTCCTCTTCCATCCTATCATCTCTTCCCGCTGCTAAATCCTTCTCCCTCCGATCTCCTGATTCTGCCTCCTCAACCCTCCTCTCCTCCCTTTCTGCATCTTTTGACTCTCTATGTCCCCTATCCTCCCAGCCGGCTCGGTTCTCCCCTCCTGCTCCGTGGCTTGACGACTCATTGCGAGCTCACAGAAGAGGGCTCCGGGCAGCCGAGCGGAAATGGAGGAAAAGTAGACTCCCTGCGGACCTGTCATCTTTTCACTCCCTACTCTCTACAGTCTCTTCCTCTGTTTCCGCTGCTAAAGCCACTTTCTACCACTCTAAATTTCAAGCCTCTGCCTCTAACCCTAGGAAGCTCTTTGCCACCTTCTCCTCCCTGCTGAATCCTCCTCCTCCTCCCCCTCCCTTCTCCCTCTCTGTGGATGACTTCGTCAACCATTTTGAAAAGAAGGTTGACGACATCTAATCCTCATTTATTAAGTCAAATGACACCACTAGTCCTAATCACTCTGCCCTATCCTATGCTTTGACTTCTTTCTCCCCTCTCTCTCCAGATGAAATCTTGCAAACTGCCCGCTTGACCCTATCCCCTCCTCTCTTCTCCAGACCATTTCCGGAGACCTTCTCCCTTACCTCACCTCGCTCATCAACTCATCCTTGACCGCTGGCCATGTCCCTTCCGTCTTTAAGAGAGCCTCTCGCTCTAATTGCACCCCTCCTCAAAAAACCTACACTCGATCCCTCCAATGTCAACAACTACAGACCAGTATCCCCTCTTTTTTTTATTTTCAAAACTCAAGAGCATGCCGTCTCTAGCCAACTCTCCTGCTATCTCTCTCAGAATGACCTTCTTGATCCAAACCAGTCAGGTTTCAAGACTGGTCATTCAACTGAGACTGCTCTTCTCTGTGTCACGGAGGCTCTCCGGACTACTAAAGCTAACTCTCTCTCCTCTGCTCTTATCCTTCTAGACCTATCTGCTGCCTTTGATACTGTGGCCCTCTCCTATTCTCTCTATACACCAAGTCACTTGGCTCTGTCATATCCTCACATGGTCTCTCCTATCATTGCTACGCAGACGACACACAATTACATTTCTCCTTTCCCCCTTCTGATAACCAGGTGGCGAATCGTATCTCTGCATGTCTGGCAGACATATCAGTGTAGATGTCGGATCACCACCTCAAGCTGAACCTCGGCAACATGGAGTTGCTCTTCCTCCCGGGAAAGGACTGCCCGCTCCATGATCTCGCCATCACGGTTGACAACTCCATTGTGTCCTCCTCCCAGAGTGCAAAGAACCTTGGCGTGACCCTGGACAACACCCCGATCCTGCAGGTTCATGCTCTACAACATTCGTATAGTACGACCCTACCTTACACAGAAAGCGGCACAGGTCCTAATCCAGGCATCCAGGTCATCTCCTGTCTGCAACTCGCTGGGCTCCCTGCCTGTGCCATTAAACCCCTAAAACTTATCCAGAACGTTGCAGCCCGTCTGGTGTTCAACCTTCCCAAGTTCTTTCATGTCACCCCGCTCCTCCGCACACTCCACTGGCTTCCAGTTGAGGCTCGCATCTACTACAAGACCATGGTGCTTGCCTACGGAGCTGTGAGGGGAACGGCACCTCCTTACCTTCAAGCTCTGATCAGACCCTACACCCAAACGAGGGCACTACGTTCATCCACCTCTGGCCTGCTAGCCCCCCTACATCTACGGAAGCACAGTTCCCGCTCAGCCCAGTCAAAGCTATTCGCTGCTCTGGCACCCCAATGGTGGAACAAGCTCCCCCCACGATGCCAGGACAGCGGATTCACTGACCACCTTCCGGAGACACTTGAAACCCTACCTCTTTAAGGAATACCTGGAATAGTATAAAAGTAATCCTTCTACCCCCCAGTGGTACAACCACTTTTTAAATATATATATATATTTTTTTTAAGTGGTTGTACCACTGGCTATCATAAATTGAATGCACCAATTTGTAAGTCGCTCTGGATAAGAGCGTCTGCTAAATTATGTAAATGTAAATGTAAACATGGGACTGTGATGATGAAGTCCCCCTGTGAGACGGTCCCCCATGACTACACATACTCACACACTCTGATACACATTCACTGATGCAAACATGAATGAATGAGCACACAAATACACATATTCTCACACAAATACACATATTCTCACACAAATACACACATTCTCACACAAATACACACATTTTCACACAAATACACAAATTCTAACACAAATACACACATTCTCACACAAATACATACATTCTCACACAAATACACACATTCTCACACAAATACACACATTCTCACACAAATTCTCACACAAATACATACATTCTCACACAAATACACACCTTCTCACACAAATACACACATTCTCAAATAAATACAGACATTCTCACATACAATTATAGACATTCTCATACAGATAGACACATTTTCACACAAATACACACATTCTCACACAAATACACACATTGTCACACAAATACAGACATTATCACATAAAATTACACACATTCTCACACAAATACACACCTTCTCACACAAATACACATTCTCACACAAAATCACACCTTCTCACACAAATACACACATTCTCACACAAGTACACACTTTCTCACATAAATACACACATTCTCACACAAATACAGACATTCTCACACAAAATCACACAATCTTACACAAATACACACATTATCACGCAAATACACACATTCCCACACAAACATACACATTCTCACACAAATTTTCACACAAATACACACATTCTCACACAAATACAAACCTTCTCACACAAATACATACCTTTTCACACAAATACACACATTCTCACACAAATACACACATTCTCACACAAATACAAACCTTCTCACACAAATACATACCTTTTCACACAAATACACACATTCTCACACAAATACACACATTATCATACAAATACATACATTCTCACACAAATACACACATTAACACACAAGTACACACTTTCTCACACAAAATTATACACATTCTCACACAAATACACGAATTCTCACATAAATACATACTTTACACACATTCTCACACATATACACACATTCTTACACAAATACACAACTGGTCACACAAGTACACACATTCTCACACAGATCACACACATTTTCAGGCATGCACATTAGTGTACACACAGACGCACACAACGACACACACACACACACACACACACACACACACACACACACACACACACACACACACACACACACCACACACACAGTGAGTGAGAGCCCAAACCTGCCAATACTGGGGGTTTTAATTTAATAAAACGGGATATAGGACTTGTAAAGTGGCTTGCGTTGCCTGTTATGAAGGTTATTATTGGACATTGTGATGGGAGATGAAGAATGAACACAAGCATTGCTGTCAAACAGATAGTATAGCATTAGACAGTTTGAAACAATTTACTACATCCCAAAGCCTTTCTCCACAATCTTAAATATGTTTATGGGATGCCATTTATCAGAGTTAGTGATGATTAGAATCAGTGTAAAAAAATTATGAAAAAATGTGTAGTGACATAGTGCCCAGTTGAATGTCGGCGGAGACATCAGAAGGGAAGGGAACGCAGTAACATGTTTCACCGCTCGCTGACAGTGAGAGCGAGTCAATCTACATTTGGTGTGTTCTGTATCTTTAAATCAGCTCTAGTTGCATCATTTACTGCAGTGCAGATGTATTTTCATTAGGGCCACAAATGGTTGGCTTCCTTGATCCCTGTGGTATTAATGAGGCCAAAATAACCTGGCTTTTTCCAATAGACACCCTCCCATGTACGTTTGGATGCTTGACAATCATCCAATGATCCAGGGTGGGAGGGGTGAGGTCTATGTGAGGTACCCAGGCGAGGTGAGGGGTGAGCGAGGAAAAAGTCACCTCAGTCCCCTAACGGGGCTCCAGACTCATGACTTGTGAAGGTGACTGCTTTAATGACCATCTCATAAACCCGTAGGTAGACTTTGTCGCTAATGCGTGTAGCTAGCTGAAGCAATGCAGGCTTAATTGAGCTGAGCTCTACACCTTTAGCCAGGTGGACCTGTATACCATTAAAAGGTTGAGGGAAGAGGTAGAGTTGCATCAGCTTAAAGAGTCCATGGAGTCCACAGAGAATAAAATATGAAGCCTGAGAACTTGTCTCTTGAACTATCCCCAAAATATTAATATTACATCACAAACCAGGCACAAGCCCTGTGGATAGCATGTGTTTAAAGATGGCCTCTCTCGTTGTCTGTCTTAAAACACACACACACACACACACAAACACACACACACACACACACACACACAAGCACACACTCTGCCTCCCTCCCTCCCGCCTTACCCCACTCTCCCTTAACTCAATGTGGCTTCCAGTAAATTTACAGTGAGCACCTATGGCAGCTCCCGCTTTGCCGTACCAATGGGAGCATTATCATCAAGCATGCCAGGCCTAATCAATGCCAGGGAAGTGACACCAACATGAATCCCAGATTAATCCATTTGGAAAATCCCTTCTGCCCAGTAAGACAGAGAGAGAGAGAGAGAGAGAGAGAGAGAGAGAGAGAGAGAGAGAGAGAGAGAGAGAGAGAGAGAGAGAGAGAGAGAGAGAGAGAGAGAGAGAGAGAGAGAGAGAGAGAGAGAGAGAGAGAGAGAGAGAGAGAGAGAGAGAGAGAGAGAGAGAGAGAGACTTGTCATTCCTAAGGAGCTATCTGTCACTGGGATACAAGATCTGAAGCAACATGCCAGACACAGTGTAATATGCAACATAATATTATTTGCTGTGCCTTATTATGCATGAAATATAATTCCTCAGCACTGCAGAGGACGAAAAAAGAGAGACAGAAGGAAAATAAAAAGTGCGAAGAGGCATATTTTTCTCTAGAGTTTGATTTGTCGTCGTGTTCGCCTAATGAATGTAGAGTAATGGCATGCCATGGTGTAATCAAAAGAGGAAGAGAGGAGGATGAGAAAGCAGGATGAGAAAATGTAGGCCTACATGAAGATTCTGAGCGTATATTCCGGCGTGTGACATCTGAACAGCGGCGTAAGGTGGGAAATTATCCACAAGGGATGCATTATTAAAGTTAACTTGCTTGCATCGCGGCGGGGGAATCAGCGTTCTGATGTCTCCGCCATTTCCCGTGGGACTTACAGCATTTTTTCACCAGTCCTTTAGATCTCATTAGAGGCTGCTGCTGCCTATTGAAATCTCTGGCCACTTTAAGAAATGGTACACTAGTCACTTTAATAATGTTTACATATCTTGCACTACTCATCTCATATGTATATACTGTATTCTATTCTATAATATTCTACTGTATCTTAGTCCATGCCGCTCTGTCATTGCTTGTCCATATATGTATATATTCTTAAATTCCATTCTGACTAGATTGTGTGTATTGGGTATATGTTGTGAAATTGTTAGATATTACTTGTTAGATATTACTGCACTGTCGGAGCAAGAAGCACGAGCATTTCACGTGTATGTGACAAATACAATTTGATTTGATTTGATAATAGTGCCACTGTAGAAAGTCGCCTGTGGATTTGGAGGGCCGAAAGAGAGAACGTGCGTCTCTCCATTGACATGGGCACAGCACGAAGGGGACTTGATGGGGCTTTGTAGCCTGGCCAGGGTGGAGGAAGGTCACCTCACGGCTGAGACCTTTCCACCTCACGGCGTTATTAAATCTTTCCTCCGCAAACTGCCGACTCGATACAGTGCCACTGTTTGGGTTAAGGCTATTGGCAACCCTGCTATGCTATAGTACTGGGTCAAACACATGATGCTATGGAAGGAAAAGGAAAACATGTAGTCTCTGCTGGCTTTCGGCATTTACCCCTGGAATCAGCTTCAGTGACTGGGGAAATAGGCCCAGAACAAGAGCCAGGACACCCAGGAGATCCAGGATTAGATGTAGCTCTGCTCTGCTTCCCCGTCTTCCTCCCTTCAGTTGGCTGGGTCACGGCCAGCGACAGACAGCGGCGGCAGCATCTTAGCGAAGCTGTGGTTGTTTGGAACCGGGCCTGATTAGGTGACTGTGGAGATTACTACTGTACGGTGAGTGTCGCCCGCGGCTAAAAGCACAGGCCCGTGCCAACAAGGGCCGGGATAAGATGCATGGCAGGCGGGAGCAGTTTGGATTGGCTTTGGGGAAATCCAATTTCCAGAGCGCACAAAAGGAGGAACGGTTCTCATCCTTTATTCTGGTAGGAGGTAGGTACTTATGGCAAAGACCCAGCTGAGTTTCTCCATTCCTACAGCCACAGTTGTGAACATGGTGCAGTTTTTTACCCGTGTGTTTATAAAGACTTGTAAAGGCAAGTTTGGCCTGAATGTCTCCTTGTCGTCAAAGTGGTGGGATTTCTGTCAATCACTCAGCCGGTCCATTTCCATGCTGCTTATTTCTTTCAACGTGTTCTACGTCTTCTTTTCTTCCCTGCAGCTTCAGTGAAAACTACCTTCAGAAACGCTCCTCTCCTCTTTGGTTTGTATCCAAAAGATTCCACAGGGAGACTCAATAACCAGACATCAGAACAGTCGCCGGCGTCGGAGGCAACAAAAGCACAACGCACAGCATTACCATATCAATGGATGCTGCAAAAACGAGTTGACTGCACGGGTCACTGCTTCAAGGGAGGCCCCTTCCCTTCATGGTTTGGCAACTGTACGCAATTGTACACTGTCCAATTCTCCTAAGTAATCGGCGCACCTGATAAACTTTGCTTAGAACAATGCTAACAAAGGGGTTTTGAACCCATGCCTCTCACAGGCAACACGGCAGTGGTGCCGCCGGGAATGAGCGGCGACCGGGGACTTCGATGAGAGAAATGCCATCATCCTAGTTTTTTTTGTTATCTGTAAACAAACAATGAGGACGAGTGTGCATTGGTAATACCTAGCTACAATTACAACAAGATAGCATAACAGCACTTTGAGCATTGAAAAAAAGTGCTGTGTCTGTTTGGTTTTTGATTGAAATCCATAATGTATAGGTTTTAGTTGGGGCCCTGTGATTTTCCTGACCATCAAGAAAAACTCCTCACTGCACTTACAATATTATTTAAGACCAAAGTGACACCAACAATTCTGTAGCCATCTCGAGTCAGCTGTACTAACATTACATCTGAGAATAGCAGCTAAGATGTTCAACATGACAGACAGAGACAAATTATCAAAGTGAAGAACTTTGTATGTTTCCAAGTAAATGGTAGGCCCTCTACCATTACGGTGACCTACATGTAAAATGCTGGATCTTTATCCACATTTATGGGGTCAACTTCTCAGGTGAGAGCTATTTTACCTCATAAGTTAGTGAGTCACTTATGGCTCTGTGCTACTGTCATGTTTCACAGGAAGACAGAGAAAGGGAGAGAGAGTGAGAGGATGACAGGAAGAGAGAGACAGTACTGTAGGTCAGGCTGACATTTTGATTAATACAACTACACATTTCTCCCCAGTTCCGAAATGTCTGCACAATATTTCCCAGTGGACATTTGAGGTAACAAGGAAGGGGTTTTCAGTATATTTTCAGGTATCAAAATTGATCTGTGCCAGATTACATATTACAGATACAGTGGTGGTTGACAGCGGTCCGACAGCTATAAAACACACTGGAGGCCAAGGTCAAACTTCAAGAGAAGATTTGCATTCATTGTAAGAATATATAGGCAAGCATAAGTATAGCATTGAATATATATACAGTACCAGTCAAAAGTTTGGACACACCTACTCATTCAAGGGTTTTTCTTTATTTTTACTATGTTTTACATTGTAGAAACTAAACTATGTAATAACACATATGGAATCATGTAGTAACCAAAAAAGTGTTAAACAAATCAAAATATGTTTTAAATTTGAGATTCTTCAAATAGCCACCCTTTGCCTTGATGACAGCTTTGCACACTCTTGGCATTCTCTCAACCAGCTTCACCTGGAATGCTTTTCCAACAGTCTTGAAGGAGTTCCCACATATGCTGAGCACTTGTTGGCTGCTTTTCCTTCATTCTGCCGTCCGACTCATCCCAAACCATCTCAATTGGGTTGAGGTCGGGGGATTGTGGAGGCCAGGTCATCTGATGCAGCACTCCATCACTCTCCTTCTTGGTAAAATAGCCCTTACACAGCCTGGAGGTGTGTTGGGTCATTGTCCTGTTGAAAAACAAATGATAGTCCCACTAAGTCCAAACCAGAAACTTTTGAATGGTAGTTTGTATACAGTGGGGGAAAAAAGTATTTAGTCAGCCACCAATTGTGCAAGTTCTCCCACTTAAAAAGATGAGAGAGGCCTGTAATTTTCATCATAGGTACACGTCAACTATGACAGACAAATTGAGAAAAAAAATCCAGAAAATCACATTGTAGGATTTTTATGAATTTATTTGCAAATTTTGGTGGAAAATAAGTATTTGGTCACCTACAAACAAGCAAGATTTCTGGCTCTCACAGACCTGTAACTTCTTCTTTAAGAGGCTCCTCTGTCCTCCACTCGTTACCTGTATTAATGGCACCTGTTTGAACTTGTTATCAGTATACAAGACACCTGTCCACAACCTCAAACAGTCACACTCCAAACTCCACTATGGCCAAGACCAAAGAGCTGTCAAAGGACACCAGAAACAAAATTGTAGACCTGCACCAGGCTGGGAAGACTGAATCTGCAATAGGTAAGCAGCTTGGTTTGAAGAAATCAACTGTGGGAGCAATTATTATCAAATGGAAGACATACAAGACCACTGATAATCTCCCTCGATCTGGGGCTCCACGCAAGATCTCACCCCGTGGGGTCAAAATGATCACAAGAACGGTGAGCAAAAATCCCAGAACCACACGGGGGGACCTAGTGAATGACCTGCAGAGAGCTGGGACCAAAGTAACAAAGCCTACCATCAGTAACACACTATGCCGCCAGGGACTCAAATCCTGCAGTGCCAGACGTGTCCCCCTGCTTAAGCCAGTACATGTCCAGGCCCGTCTGAAGTTTGCTAGAGTGCATTTGGATGATCCAGAAGAGGAATGGGAGAATGTCATATGGTCAGATGAAACCAAAATAGAACTTTTTGGTAAAAACTCAACTCGTCGTGTTTGGAGGACAAAGAATGCTGAGTTGCATCCAAAGAACACCATACTTACTGTGAAGCATGGGGGTGGAAACATCATGCTTTGGGGCTGTTTTTCTGCAAAGGGACCAGGACGACTGATCCGTGTAAAGGAAAGAATGAATGGGGCCATGTATCGTGAGATTTTGAGTGAAAACCTCCTTCCATCAGCAAGGGCATTGAAGATGAAACGTGGCTGGGTCTTTCAATCATGACAATGATCCCAAACACACCGCCCGGGCAACGAAGGAGTGGCTTCATAAGAAGCATTTCAAGGTCCTGGAGTGGCCTAGCCAGTCTCCAGATCTCAACCCCATAGAAAATCTTTGGAGGGAGTTGAAAGTCCGTGTTGCCCAGCAACAGCCCCAAAACATCACTGCTCTAGAGGAGATCTGCATGGAGGAATGGGCCAAAATACCAGCAACAGTGTGTGAAAAACCTTGTGAAGACTTACAGAAAACGTTTGACCTGTGTCATTGCCAACAAAGGGTATATAACAAACTATTGAGAAACTTTGTTATTGACCAAATACTTATTTTCCACCATAATTTGCAAATAAATTCATTAAAAATCCTACAATGTGATTTTCTGGATTTTTTTTTCTCATTTTGTCTGTCATAGTTGACGTGTACCTAAGATGAAAATTACAAGCCTCTCTCATCTTTTTAAGTGGGAGAACTTGCACAATTGGTGGCTGACTAAATACTTTTCCCCCCACTATACAGTGGGGAGAACAAGTATTTGATACACTGCCGATTTTGCAGGTTTTCCTACTTACAAAACATGTAGAGGTCTGTAATTGTTATCCACTGTGAGAGACGGAATCTAAAACAAAAATCAAAAAAATCACATTGTATGATTTTTAAGTAATTAATTTGCATTTTATTGCATGACATAAGTATTTGATACATCAGAAAAGCAGAACTTAATATTTGGTACAGAAACCTTTGTTTGTAATTGCAGAGATCATACGTTTCCTGTAGGTCTTGACCAGGTTTGCACACACTGCAGCAGGGATTTTGGCCCACTCCTCCATAAAGACCTTCTCCAGATCCTTAAGGTTTTGGGGCTGTCGCTGGGCAATACGGACTTTCAGCTCCCTCCAAAGATGTTCTATTGGGTTCAGGTCTGGAGACTGGCAAGGCCACTCCAGGACCTTGAGATTATTCTTACGGAGCCACTCCTTAGTTGCCCTGGCTGTGTGTTTCAGGTCGTTGTCATGCTGGAAGACCCAGCCATGACCCATCTTCAATGCTCTTACTGAGGGAGGAGGTTGTTGGCCAAGATCTCGCGATACATGGCCCCATCCATCCTCCCCTCAATACGGTGCAGTCGTCCTGTCCCCTTTGCAGAAAAGCATCCCCAAAGAATGATGTTTCCACCTCCATGCTTCATGGTTGGGATGGTGTTCTTGGGGTTGTACTCATCCTTCTTCTTCCTCCAAACACGGCGAGTGGAGTTTAGACCAAAAAGCTCTATTTTTGTCTCATCAGACCACATGACCTTCTCCAATTCCTCCTCTGGATCATCCAGATTGTCATTGGCAAACTTCAGACGGGCCTGGACATGCGCTGGCTTGAGCAGGGGGATCTTGCATGCGCTGCAGGATTTTAATCCATGACGGCATAGTGTGTTACTAATGGTTTTCTTTGAGACTGTGGTCCCAGCTCTCTTCAGGTCATTGACCAGGTCCTGCCGTGTAGTTCTGGGCTGATCCCTCACCTTCCTCATGATCATTGATGCCCCACGAGGTGAGATCTTGCATGGAGCCCCAGACCGAGGGTGATTGACCGTCATCTTGAACTTCTTCAATTTTCTAATAATTGCGCCAACAGTTGTTGCCTTCTCACCAAGCTGCTTGCTCTATTGTCCTGTAGCCCATCCCAGCCTTGTGCAGGTCTACAATTTTATCCCTGATGTCCTTACACAGCTCTCTGGTCTTGGCCATTGTGGAGAGGTTGGAGTCTGTTTGATTGAGAGTGTGGACAGGTGTCTTTTATACAGGTAACGAGTTCAAACAGGTGCAGTTAACACAGGTAATGAGTGGAGAACAGGAGGACTTCTTAAAGAAAAACTAACAGGTCTGTGAGAGCCGGAATTCTTACTGGTTGGTAGGTGATCAAATACTTATGTCATGCAATAAAATGCAAATTAATTACTTAAAAATCATACAATGTGATTTTCTGGATTTTTGTTTTAGATTCCGTCCCTCACAGTTGAAGTGTACCTATGATAAAAAGTACAGACCTCTACATGCTTTGTAAGTAGGAAAACCTGCAAAATCAGCAGTGTATCAAATACTTGTTCTCCCCACTGTATATATATATATATATATATATAGTATATATGCAGGAATACGTTCAATTGCAGGCTATAAAAGTAGGCTATAGAAGGCTATAGAAGCTCAATAAAAGGTTAGACACTATTATTTAAGAATATTACAGTATATCCTATCTAGATGTGGGGAATTCATGTAAACAGATGCCAGTAAATATAAACATCCCAATATAAACATTTGCACATTCTTGGCGAGGTCACTCAAGAGGAGCACAATTTAGCCGACCCCACCATGTAAAATACCTCTTTATTTTCATCTGTCTTTTTATCATGCAGTTTGAAATGATTCAGTGTTAAGTGACTGTGTTCACATGTATTATCTACGGAGAAACAATTTCCCCTCTATTAAAGGCCTGAATGGAGTAATAAACCCGCCGCTCGGAGAGATGGAAAATTGAAGCTAGGCCGGCAATCCCACCAGCTCTGCATTCTGAGAACCCCTCCCCACCCGTGCCTCAAATAGGCTTATCTTGCATTTGATTTACTCACTTTACCCAATCATTTTAATAACTTAACGTGAACCAACACACAGTCCCTTGCTTCACTGTCTTTCTTTTTCACATTCACGCGCTTTCTGTCTCTCTCTCTCCCTCGTTGACATTGGCCAACTCATGGCGAACCTCACACTGAACAAAATGCAAATAGAATTCCCATAATAATCTCAACTGCATGGGAATACCAGCCCCAGTCTCCTAAGTGACTCCAATAGTAGGTAAATCAGAAAATAAAAAGGAAAATAATTACCAGTTTAAACCTAAATCAATGTTTTTAATTACTTCCCCTGAACTTCTGCTTTGGCAAAATGTAGGCTAATGTAGTTAATCCCAATAAAGCATTGCTTAATATAACCTCTAATCAGAGAAGCTAAATGCTATACAAGCAACATATAGTATAGTGGTTTGATTGTTACCAAGGACAAACCGAAAAGCTACACGCACAACACACTGACAGTCCAAAAGCAGTGGATAACAGTCCTGTTGCATTTTCAGGGGCATGCTGGTGATTTACTAGGGATGCCTGTCAAGATTTAAATGTTACAGTAGCTGTCGGATCTCGGACGGAGGGATTAGGTGGCTTGGAGGTGACTAAAACATGATTTATGTATGGGGTGGTGCATTTATTCTCTAGCCTGGCAGGTGGCCCCGGCCAGGAAATGAAACGTTGACACACCACCTAACACTTCCTGTTTACCCATAAGCCTCAGCTAGGGGCTTATTCGTCTCTCCCTTAATAGCGTAACTGTGGTTGTCAGTTCCACTGTTGGCTGCTAACTGCGGCTACTAGCTTGTGCTTGGGGGAGAAGAAGACCCCTGCTCTCCCTAAATCTGACTGGGGCTTCTGGCTCGGAGGGCATCATCGTTTTACCCAGATGGCGGTAGGGAGGGGATGGAGGGAGGGAGGGACAGAGGTGGGAGAGTTGCCATGCTTCCAGCCTGTAAGAGATGCTGAGGAGTTGGCCGTTTCCGCTGCGGTTTTCTTGTTTTGACAGATGGGCAGTGTACTCACACTGTAGCCTGGAGTTTAGAACCCGAGCTGCTTACTGAGACAGTGAGAAGAGGAGGAGGAGAAGAGAGCGATATGAGAAAGACTGACAGAACATAGAGAGAGGCAGTGAGAGGAAGAGGTTGAGAAAGGGAGAGAAGGCAGTACAAGGGTAGAGATAGAGGAGTAAAGGATGGAGAAACAGAAGAAGAGAAGGATAGAAAGAGGAAGTGAGAAAGAGAGAGAGGAAGGGAGAAGAAAAGAGAGGGAATAGCAATAGCAATAGTATAAGTGAGAGGGATAGAAGGAAGAGTGCAAGAAAGAGAGAGAGAATTTGGGAGAGAGAAGTAGCGGGGATGAAAGAGAGGAAGAGGCTAGGAACAAGTAAGAGATAGGAGTTAAAAGAGAGGGATAGAGATAGAGAAAGAGGGGGGCGAGATAGAGAAAGAGGGAGGGTGATAAAGAGAGAGGGAGAGAGAGGCTGAGAACAAGAGAGAGAGAGAGAGAGAGAGAGAGAGAGAGAGAGAGAGAGAAACTGAGAGGATGAAAGCGGCCAATCAGAGGGACAGCCCGTGGCGTAGCATTGGTGCCGCAAACGAGATTCCCATGACGGGTTTGTCTTCGCCTGCCGAGATAGACGCAGGATCAAACCGCCCAACACTCACCTGGCCATGTTTCAGAGAGGAGCCTTCAAGAGGAGACTTAACTCCCCCGACTGACAGAGGAGAGAGGCATCGTCGGAGCCAAGTGTTTCCTCAGAACATGTGGAGACTGCATCACCAGTGGGCCGTGTCTCTCTATTTTAAAGTGGCTTCCTCTCTTCATTTATTCTATTCTGCCTGACCCCGCTGTTCCCTCAAAACTGCATGGGGAGCCTGCAGCGGGCTGCGTCTCGATGGTCTAAATTAGTTCCTCTCCTAGCCTACTCTGCTGTTCATCTATGCTGATCTGAAAACAGCACATGACTGATAGGTGTCTATCTATCATTACATTCACCTATCCTGTGTGTTCAGATCAGTGTAAAGTGTTGACCTGTCGGCTGCCTCTCAATAATCTGACATGGCTTCCTCTCCTTGTCTTCTTGTCGCCTTGTCCTTTGTCTAAAAGACATAGATAAGTAAGGGAGGAGTAAGGGTTGCTTTCACCTGTCCTGCGTTCTCAGATGAGAACATATGTGTGTACTCAAGGAAAGGAGACTACAGATGTAGGATCTTAATTTGAGGCAGTTTGCTACAGCAGGAAATTAATCCTGCAGCAACAGGAAATGTGAATTATGAGGATTATAATTAAAATGTATTTTTGTAGGGGTTGATACATTTTTCTTAACAAAAAATCAAGTCTGACATTTGAAAGTGGAAATACAAACTACAGAAGCCTTTTTAAACCGCAAATACACTACAAGTAAAACGTTTCCTGCAACAGGGTGATCAAATTCAGATTCTAGGAGAGGAGGCCATTTTAGACTATCGAAATTAATGCCTAGTATGTTTACCTGACTCTCTGTCCGAGGGCTGTTCTGAATCACCAAACAGTTGTACGTCATTCCTTCTCTACTCTATTAGTCACCTCCATTGTTTTGATACTCACATAACCCTTGTTCCCTACACTTCATTAAACACGATTCTGTCTACACCTGCATAGGCTGAAACATTCATCTATAAACTTTTCTTTCTGTTCTCAGTCAGAACCTTGATGGATCGTTGAGCGAATGTTGTTGCTCTGGCGTACCAGCGAGTGGTGGTTGGGAGTGGTGATTGAATGTCTGACGGCGGCCGTCGCAGCGGAGAACAACGATAGCGAAACAAACGGTGGACCATCATAGATTTGCTGATGCGTGCACGTCCTCGCACCCCATTTCTCTCTTTTAAATACGCAACGTAAAATGAAGATATATTTGGCGTGGGTTTCTGCTGATGCGAGGGAAACATAGAAGGTGTGTATGTGTGTATTCTGATTGTAAAGTGATTATAAAGAGTGTGTGTTATGTTTGTGTGTGTGTGAGAGAGGGATAGTTGATCTAGCTGTCAGGGGTGTGTGTGTGCGTGTGTGTGTGTGTGTGTGTGTGTGTGTGTTTGTGTGTGTGTGTGTGTGTGTGATGGTCGTGTGAGATAGTGTAAAAGAAAATGGATCTAGGCTGGCTGAGTGTCAGTGTACGTGTGTGTGTGAGTGAGTGAGTGAGTGAGTGAGTGAGTGAGTGTGTGTGTGTGTGTGTGTGTGTGTGTGATGGTCATGTGTGTGATGGTCATGGGAGGCAGTGTAAAAAAAAGAAGATGGATCTGGGCTGGCTTAGTGTGTGTGTGTGTGTGTGTGCACATTTGTGTGTATAGGCCTGTGTGTGTCTAGTGGAGGCTGCTCACTATATTAATTTCTCTTAGAAGGCTGGTCAGATAAACCTGATTATTTTGTTAAGTTGGCTGTGATCCTGGCGAGGCCGGCGAGGCTTTCTGGAGCTCTGACAGAATCAATACATCTAAAGTAGAAACCGAACCCCTGCAAACTGTGCCAGTCACACACGTCCCCCCGCGTGTATCCTCTAGTTGTTTGGAAACCGATACAGTGGCTCTCGGAATGAGACTTGCAATCTCCTAACGGAATTGTGTAATGTGCACACATGCGTATGCACATGTAGATACACACACACAATCTGATTACACACACTTAAAACAAGCACACCTTTGTACACGCATGCATGCACACACACACACACACATTTACAATCTGATTACACACACTGAAACAAACACACACGCACAAACACACTCACTGACACACACACCAATTCTCCCACACACTCCCATTGCCTTCCACCACGTTCATCCCCAGCCCGGTGGGAGAGCTGACTTTCTTGAGCCCTCCATTTTCTGAGAATTAGCTGTGTCCCAGCAGGGCTCTGTTCATACAGTGAGCCGGAGTGATCCACTTTATTTACTGACTTCAACAGAGAGACTCTGGGAGACAAATCACTCACTACATTCTTGGACTGGCGCAGTGCACAGAGGTGTTACGCGTGATGCGGTGCATTCAGATTCCACTGACAAGATGTATAAACAGAGAGAGTGAGAGAGAGCGAGAGAAAGAGAGAGAGAGAGAGAGAGAGAGAGAGAGAGAGAGAGAGAGAGAATGAGAAAGAGAGAAAAAGCCATCTTGGGACGTGCAACCTTCATACTCTTCCCCCTATGTATTGCAAATGATACCCAACGTTATGCGACAATCATCTTTTATGCTTTTATGCAAATTGTTTGACTGCTGAAATGCAGACTTATACATATGCATGTTGGAGGGGAACCAAGGCACCTGTCAGCGGGCAGGTGGAGGTTTTAAGTCTCCGCTGGAGTTAATGTGGAGCATATGCAGGAAGGGGATGCATGATTATGCATAGGCATGAGGCGTTTTGCAAGGGAGTAGCTCAGAGAAAAACACTTGTAATGAGACAGCCTGTCCACTTGGGTAACAGGCGGTGATCTGTCAGACTAGCGGTCAGACAGCAGTCAGGCCTGCCAGAGACAGAGACATCTGCCCCGGTCACCCCAGCAGGGGGCCTGTGCCCTGTCAGTACCTCGTCAGCACCGTGACAGAGGAAACGTGTCAGGACAGGGGCGCCAGGCAGACTCTCTCCCCCTTGTCACCCACGTCACCCCTCCCTCCCCGTCACACGTCACTTCCAGGCTTGAAGGACTGCACACTGCCTGGTTTTTGCTGCCTGGTTTTTGCCCATGATTGACTGTCACCCTGAATCAGAGGCAAAATGTTATTATCATTCAAACAGTGTTGACAATAATTTATGTTGTAGAAGGCTTAGAAACACTTGCCTGGTCCCAGATCAGTTTAAGCTGTCTCACGTGACAATGACCTTAGGAGTTGGCACGACAACACAAACACATCTGAGACCAGGCTATAGAAACACTGAAGTAATTACAGGATATAGACATTTGAGATGAGATTATGTGAATGCCCTGTCCTCAAATGACATTACAGCCTTGTTCTGTTCAATGTTCTCTACCTACATAGTACTCTAAATATCCCAATTCATATTGTTAAGTTCAAAAGAATACAAGATAAAAATTGCTGACACCATTCAAACCAATGAGGGTTCAGAATTTAAAGCCAATTATCTCACAATCATCTTTTTTTGCAGATAGAACCCTTATAGTCCCAAGCGCTCTCATCTCAAATTTCTCCCTGGACATTAACTGATCACTTAGTGTCATTGATTAATTGGCCAGAGACATTACTCACATGGTTACCCTGTGTATAACTCTATGCCTGCATTAATTAAGCGTGTCAAAGAGTGCTGTTCTAGGATCAGTTTTACCTTTTAGATCATAATGAATACATTTACATATACACTGGGGGGCCTAATCCTAGATCAGCACTACTCTGAGATGCTTTTAGAATATGGATTTGAACCGGAATATACTGCAGTCCTGAAGAAAAGTATGTACATTGCTGTTCTGCTTGGGGAGTTCTAGAGAGCAGAGGAGGCCCTTGGTACTAATGCTGGAGGGAGAGAGAGTGGTTAGGGGGGTTGTACTAATGCTGGGGGGAGAGAGAGAGAGGGGTCATGGGGGTTGTACTAATGCTGGGGGGAGAGAGACAGAGGGGTCTGGGGGTTGTACTAATGCTGGGGGGAGAGAGAGGTCTGGGGGGTTGGTACTAATGCTGGGGGGAGAGAGAAGGGGGTTGGTACTAATGCTGGGGGGAGAGAGACAGAGAGGTCTGGGGGGTTGTACTAATGCTGGGGGGAGCGAGAGAGAGGGGTCAGAAGGGTTGTACTAATACTGGGGGAGAGAGAGAGGGGTCATGGGGGTTGTACTAATGCTGGGGGAGAGAGAGAGAGAGAGGTCTGGGGGTTGGTACTAATGCTGGGGGGAGAGAGACAGAGAGGTCTGGGGGTTGTACTAATGCTGGGGGGAGAGAGAGAGGGGTCAGGGGGTTGGTACTAATGCTGGGGGAGAGAGAAGGGATGCTGGGGGAGCTAGAGAGAGTGGTTAGGGGGTTGTACTAATACTGGGGGAGAGAGAGAGAGGGGTCGTGGGGGTTGTACTAATGCTGGAGGGAGAGAGAGAGAGAGGGGGAATGGTTAGGGGGTTGTACTAATGCTGGGGAAGAGAGAGAGGGTCATGGGGGTTGTACTAATGCTGGAGGGAGAGAGAGAGAGAGATGGTCAGGGGTTTGTACTAATGCTGGGGGAAGAGGGGTCAGGGGGTTGGTACTAATGCTGGGGGAGAGAGAGAGAGGGGTCATGGGGGGTTGGTACTAATGCTGGAGGGAGAGAGAGAGAGGGTCAAGGGGGTTGGTACTAATGCTGGGGGAGAGAGAGAGGGGTCAGGGGGTTGTACTAATGCTGGAGGGAGAGAGAGAGAGGGGTCAGGGGGGTGGTACTAATGCTGGGGGAGAGAGAGAGAGGGAGGCCTGGGGGTTGTACTAATGCTGGGGGGAGAGAGAGAGGGGTCAAGGGGTTGGTACTAATGCTGGGGGAGAGAGAGAGGGGTCAGGGGGGTGGTACTAATGCTGGGGGAGAGAGAGAGGGAGGCCTGGGGGGTTGGTACTAATGCTGGGGGGAGAGAGAGAGGGGTCAGGGGGTTGGTACTAATGCTGGGGGGAGAGAGAGAGGGGTCAGGGGGGTGGTACTAATGCTGGGGGAGAGAGAGAGAGAGGCCTGGGGGGTTGGTACTAATGCTGGGGGAGAGAGAGAGAGGGGTCAAGGGGGTTGGTACTAATGCTGGGGGAGAGAGAGGGGGGTCAGGGGGGGTGGTACTAATGCTGGGGGGAGAGAGAGAGGGCAGGGGAAGTTGGTACTAATGCTGGGGGAGAGAGAGAGAGGTCAGGGGGGTGGTACTAATGCTGGGGGAGAGAGAGAGAGGTCAGGGGGTTGTACTAATGCTGGGGGAGAGAGAGAGGGGTCAGGGGTGGTACTAATGCTGGGGGAGAGAGAGAGAGGAGGTCTGGGGGTTTGGTACTAATGCTGGGGAGAGAGAGAGAGAGTAGTTGTACTAATACTAGGGGGAGAGAGAGAGAGGGGTCATGGGGGTTGTACTAATGCTGGAGAGAGAGAGAGAGAGAGAGAGAGAGAGAGAGAGAGAGAGAGAGAGAGAGAGAGAGAGAGAGAGAGAGTTAGAGAGAGAGAGAGAGAGTGGTTCGGGGGTTGTACTAATGCTGGGGGAGAGAGAGAGGGTCATGGGGGTTGGTACTAATGCTGGGAGGAGAGAGAGAGAGGGGTCAGGGGTGGTACTAATGCTGGGGGGAGAGAGAGAGGGGTCAGGGGGTGGTACTAATGCTGGGGGGAAAGAGAGAGGGGTCAGGGGGAGTGGTACTAATGCTGGGGGAGAGAGAGAGGTCTGGGGGGTTGGTACTAATGCTGGGGGGAGAGAGAGAGAGAGGTCTGGGGGTTGTACTAATGCTGGGGGAGCGAGAGAGAGGGGTCAGAAGGGTTGTACTAATACAGGGGGGAGAGAGAGAGGGGTCATGGGGGTTGTCACTAATGCTGGAGAGAGAGAGAGAGAGAGAGTAGAGAGAGAGAGAGAGAGGAGAGAGAGAGAGAGAGAGTGAGTAAGCGAGAGAGAGAGGATCGGGGTTGTACTAATGCTGGGGAGAGAGAGAGGGGTCATGGTGGTTGGTACTAATGCTGGGAGGAGAGAGAGGGGTCAGGGGGTGGTACTAATGCTGGGGGAGAGAGAGAGGGTCAAGGGGGGTGGTACTAATGCTGGGGGGAGAGAGAGAGAGAGGTCTGGGGGGTGGTACTAATGCTGGGGGAGCGAGAGAGAGGGGTCAGAAGGGTTGTACTAATACAGGGGGAAGAGAGAGAGAGGGGTCATGGGGGTTGGTACTAATGCTGGGAAGAGAGAGAGAGAGAGAGAGAGTAGATGCTAGAGAGAGAGAGAGAGAGAGAGAGAGGAGAGAGAGAGAGAGAGAGAGAGAGAGAGAGAGAGGGTCTCGGGGGTGGTACTAATGCTGGGGGAGAGAGAGGGGTCAGGGGGTTGGTACTAATGCTGGGGGAGAGAGAGAGGGGTCAGGGGGTGGTACTAATGCTGGGGGAGAGAGAGAGGGAGGCCTGGGGGTTGGTACTAATGCTGGGGGAGAGAGAGAGAGGGTCAAGGGGGTTGTACTAATGCTGGGGGAGAGAGAGAGGGGTCAAGGGGGTTGGTACTAATGCTGGGGGAGAGAGAGCGGTCAGGGGGTGGTACTAATGCTGAGGGAGAGAGAGAGGGTCTGGGGGTTGGTACTAATGCTGGGGGAGAGAGAGAGGGGTCAGGGGAGCTACTAATGCTGGGGGAGAGAGAGAGGGGTCAGGGGGTTGTACTAATGCTGGGGGAAGAGAGAAGAGGGGTCAGGGGGTGGTACTAATGCTGGGGGAGAGAGAGGGTCAGGGGGTTTGTAGCACTGCGGGGGAGAGAGGAGAGTTCAGGGGGGTTGGTACTAATGCTGGGGGAGAGAGAGAGGGGTCAAGGGGGTGGTACTAATGTTGGGGGGAGAGAGAGGGGTCAGGGGGTTGGTACTAATGCTGGGGAAGAAAGAGAGAGAGAGGGTCTTGGGTGGAGGGGAGGGGGGGTCAGGGTGTACCTAATGCGAGGGAGAGAGAGAGTCGGGGGTTACCCTAATGCTGGGGGGAGAGAGAGGGTCTGGGGGTGGTACTAATGCTGGGGGGAGAGAGAGAGAGAGGTCTTGGGGTTGCTACTAATACCGCGGGGAGAGAGAGAGGGGTCGGGGTGGTACTAATGCGGGGGAGAGAGAGAGAGAGGTCGTGGTACTCAATGCTGGGGGAGAGAGAGAGGGTCAGGGGGTTGTACTAATACTGGGGGAGGAAGAGAGGGGTCAGGGGGTTGTACTAATGCTGGGGGGAAGAGAGGGTCATGGGGGGTTGTACTAATGCTGGAGGGAGAGAGAGAGAGCGGTGTGGTACTAATGCTGGGGGAGAGAGAGAGGGTCAGGTGGTTGTACTATGCGGAAAAGAGAGAGGGCACAAGCGGGGGCTGTTCTAATGCTGGGGGAGAGAGAGAGGCCTTGAACAATGCTGGGGGAGGAGAGAGGGGTCCTGGGGGTGGAACTAATGCTGGGGGAGAGAGAGAGAGGGGCTGGGGGCGGGTACAATGCTGGGGGAGGGAGAGAGGGAGGCCAGGGGGTTGTACTAATGGGGGAGAGAGAGAGAGGGGAGGGTGTACTAACTGGGGGAGAGAGAGAGAGAGAGAGAGAGAGAGTCAGGGAGAGAGACGAGAGTGAGAGAGAGGGGGGATAGGGGCTGTACTAAAGCGGGGGGAGAGAGAGAGGGTAGGGGGCTGTACTAATGCTGGGGGAGAGAGAGAGGGAGGCCTGGGGGGTTGGTATAATGCTGGGGGAGAGAGGGAGGGGTCAGGGGCTTGTACTAACGCTGGGAGGGGAGAGAGAGGGTCAAGGGGGCTTGGTACTAATCGCTGGGGGTAGAGAGAGAGGGTCAGGGGCTTTTACTAACGCTGGGGGAGAGAGAGAGGAGGGGTCTGGGGGGTGGACAAATGCTGGGGGAGAGAGGGGTCAAGGGGGGGCTCCAGACATGTGGGGGAGAGAGAGAGGAGGGGGTTGGTACCACCGTGGGGGGAGAGAGAGAGGGGATCGGGGGTGAACAATGCAGGAGGGAGAGAGAGAGAAGGGGTTGGGGCTGGTCTAATGCTGGGGGAGGAGAGGAGGGGGAAGGGCTGGTACAATGCTGGGGGAGAGAGAGAGGGTCAGAGGGGTTGTTACTAATGCTGGGGGAGAGAGAGGCTGGGGTTGGTACGACCGCTGGAGGGGAGAGAGAGGGAGAGAGAGGCAGCGGGAGAGAGAGAGAGAGAGAGAGAGAGAGAGAAATAAAAAAGTTTGGGGGTTGTACTAATGTGGGGGGAGAGAGAGAGGGTCATGGGGGTTGTACTAATACTGGGGGGAGAGAGAGGGGGTCTGGGGGGTGTACTAATGCTGGAGAGAGAGAGAGAGGGGTCAAGGGGGTTGGGTACTAAAGCTGGGGGAGAGGAGAGAGGGGTCAGGGGGCTGGTACCAATGCTGGGGAAGAGAGAGAGAGGGTTAGGGGGTTGTACTAATGCTGGGGGAGAGAGAGAGAGGGCCAGGGGTTGGTACTAATGCTGGGGGGGAGAGAGAGAGGGTCATAGGGGGCTTGTACTAATGCTGGGGGAGAGAGAGAGGGCCAGGGGGCGTGGTACTAATGCTGGGGGAGAGAGGGAGAGAGCCTGGGGTTGGTACTAATGCTGAGGGAGAGAGAGAGAGAGGGGTCAAAGGGGCTTCAAGTACTAATGCTGGGGGGGAGAGAGAGAGAGGGGTCAAGGGGGTTGGTACTAACGTGGGGAGAGAGAGAGGCTCAGGGGGTTGTACCACTGTGGGGGAGGAGAGGGAGGGGTCAGGGGGGCTTAACTAATGTGGGAGAGAGAGAGAGAGAGAGAGAGATTTAGGGGCTTGTACTAATGCTGGGGGAAGAGAGGGGGTGGGGGTGGTACTAATGTGGGGAGAGAGAGAGAGGGTCTGGGGGTGGTACTAATGCTGGGGGAGAGAGAGAGACGGGTCAAGGGGTGGTACTAATGTGGGGAGAGAGGTGGGGTTGGTACTAATGCTGGGGGGAGAGAGAGAGAGGGGTCAGGGGGGCTGTACTAATGTGGGGGTAGAGAGAGAGGGAGGCCGGGTGGGTGGATAATGCTGGGGGAGAGAGAGAGAAGAGTGTGCAGGGGGCTGGTACTAATGCTGGGGGAGAGAGAGAGGGTCAGGGGGTGGTACTAATGCTGGGGGGAGAGAGAGGGGGAGCCTGGGGGTTGGTACTAATGCTGGGGAGAGAGAGAGAGGGGGTCATGGGGGCTTTACAATGCTGGGGGAGAGAGAGAGAGGTCTATGGGGGGTTGGTACTAATGCTGGGGGAGAGAGAGGGGTCTGGGGTTGTACAATGCATGGGGGAGAGAGAGAGGGGTCAGGGGTGGTACTAATGCTGGGGAAGAGAGAGAGAGGCGCCAGGGGGGTTGGTATAATGCTGGGGGAGAGAGAGAGAGGATCGGGGGGCTGTACAATGCTGGGGTAGAGAGAGAGGTAGTGGCTACTAACGCTGGGGGGGAGAGAGAAGGGGTCTGGGGTCTGTACTAATGCTGGGGAGAGAGAGAGGGGTGGGGGTGGTACTAATGCTGGGGGGAGAGAGAGAGAGAGAGGCCTGGAGGGTTGTACTAATGCTGAGGGAGAGAGAGAGAGTGGGTCTAAGGGGGTGGTACTAATGCTGGGGGAGAGGAGAGGAGAGGGGTCAGGGGTTGTCCTAATGCTGGGGGGAGAGAGAGAGGGTTTGATAAGCTGGGGGAGAGAGAGGGGTGGGGTGGTAGCCATGCTGGGAGGAGAGAGAGGAGGGTTGGGGGGTGGTACTAATGCTGGGGGAAGAGAGAGAGGGGTCAGGGGTTAATACTAATGCCGGGGGGAGAGAGAGAGAGGTGGTCAGGGGGGTGGTACGCCTAATGCTGGGGGAGAAGAGAGAGGGAGCAGGGGTAACGTGGGGAGGAGAGAGAGAGAGAGAGGGGGGGAGAGAGAGAGAGAGAGAGAGAGGGGAGGGAGAGAGAGAGAGTGGTTAGGGGGTTGTACTAATGCTGGGGGAGAGAGAGAGAGGGGGTCATGTTTATAATGCTGGGGAGGAGCAGAGAGAGGGCCGTCAGGGGGGTGGTACTAATGCTGGGGGGAGAGAGAGGGAGGCCCTGGGGGTTGGTACTAATGCTGGGGGGAGAGAGAGAGGTATCAGGGGGTTGTTCTAATGCTGGGGGGGAAAGAGAGTAGAGAGGGGTCATGGGGGTTGGTACTAATGCTGAGGGAGTAGGAGAGAGGGGGGATTGGTACTAATGCCGGGGGGAGAGGGAGAGAGGGAGCCTGGGGGTTGGTACTAATGCCGGAGGGAGAGAGAGAGAGAGGGTCTGTGGGGTTGTACCAACGCTGGGGAAGAGAGAGAGGGAGTCAGGGGGTGTACTAATGTCTGGGGGAGGGAGAGGGGTCAGGGGGCTGTACTAATCTGGGGAGAGAGAGGGGTCAAGGGGGGTTGGTACTAATGCTGGGGGAGAGAGAGGAGAGGTCAGGGGGTGTATGCTGGGGGAGAGAGAGAGAGTGGGTAGGGGGTTGTACTAATGCTCGGGGAAGAGAGAGAGGGGTCAGGGGGTTGAACTAATGCTGGGGGGGAGAGAGAAGGGTCAGGGGGCTGGTACTAACGCTGGGGGAGAGAGAGAGAGAGGGTCATGGGGGTTGGTACCAATGCTGGGGGGGAGAGAGAGAGGGGTCATGGGGGGTGGTACTAATGCTGGGGGGAGAGAGAGAGAGGGGTCAGGGGGGTGGTACTACAATGCTGGGGGAGAGAGAGGGGTCAGGGGGCTTGTACCAATGCCGGGGGGAGAGAGAGGGGGCCATGGGGGTTGGTACTAATGCTGAGGGGAGAGAGAGAGAGAGTTAGGGGGTTGGTACTAATGCTGGGGGAGAGAGGAAGAGGGGTCAAGGGGGTTGTACTAATGCTGGGGGAAGAGAGAGGGGTCAGGGGGTGGTACTAATGCTGGGGGGGAGAGGGGGGGGGGGTTGGTAACTAATCGCTGGGGGGAGAGAGAGAGGGGTTAGGGGGTACAACGTGGGGGGAGAGAGAGAGGGGTCAGGGGGGCTGTACTATGCTGGGGGGAAAGAGAGAGAGGGTCTGGGGGTTGTATAATGCTGGGGGAGAGAGAGAGGAGGGGTATACCTGAGAGAGAGAGAGAGGGGTCGGGGGCTATACAATCTGGGAAGAGAGAGGGGGTAAACAGGGGTTGAACAACGCTGGGGGAGAGAGAGAGATGTGGGTTGTACTACTGCTGGGGGAGAGAGAGAGAGGGGTCAAGGGGTCTGGTACTAATGCTGGGGGAGAGAGGGAGGGGTCAGGGGGCTGTACAATGCTGGGGGAGAGAGAGGGGTCTGGGGCTGTACTAACGCTGGGGGGAGAGAGAGGGGTCAGGGGGCTTGTACTAATGCTGGGGAGAGAGAGAGAGGGGGTCCTGGGGGTGGGTGGTACTAATGCTGGGGGGAGAGAGAGGGTCAGGGGGTGGTACTAATGCTGGGGGGAGAGAGGGGGTCTGGGGTTACTAATGCTGGGGGAGAGAGAGAGGGGGTAGGGTTTACCAAGGGGAGAGAAGGGGCTCTGGGGTTGGTACTATGCTGGGGGGGGAGAGAGAGGGGTCGGGGCTGTACTAATGCTGGGGATGAGAGAGAGAGAGGTCAAGGGGGTGGTACAATCTGGGGAGAGGGGGGGTATAGGGGGAGAGAGGGTCAGGGGGCTGGCACTAATGCGGGGGGAGGAGAGAGAGGGGTATGGGGGTTGGTATAACGCTGGAGGGAGAGAGAGAGGGAGGGACTAATCGGAGAGGGAGGGTGGGGGCTTGTACTAATGCGGGGGAGAGAGAGGGGCCCACGGGGTTGGTACAATTGGGGGAGAGAGAGAGAGGGGTGGGCTAGGGGGACTAATGCTGGGGGGAGAGAGAGAGGGGCGGGGTGGTCCTAATGCTGAGGGAAGAGAGAGAGAGAGCTGGGGGCTGGACACGCTGGGGGGAGAGAGAGGGTAGGGGGTTGTACTAATGCTGGGGGAGAGAGAGAGGGGATCGGGGTAATGCTGGGGGGAGAGAGAGAGAGGGTCGGGTTGCTACTAATGCTGGGGGAGAGAGAGAGAGGGGTCAGGGGGCTTGGTACTAATGCTGGGGGAGGGAGAGAGAGAGGGTTAAGGGGGAGGCACTAATGTGGGGAGAGAGAGAGAGAGGCCTAGGGGACATGTGGGGAGAGAGAGAGAGGGTCAAGTTGTACTAATGCTGGGGGAGAGAGAGAGAGGGTGGGGGTTACTACTGGGAGGAGAGAGAGAGGGAGTCAGGGGGGTGGTACTAATGCTGGGGGAGAGCGAAAAGAGAGGGGAGGCCGGGGTGGTTGGGTACTAATGCTGGGAGGAGAGAGAAGAGGGGTCAGGGGGCTTGTACTAATGCTGGGGGAAGAGAGAGAGGGCATGGGGGGTTGGTACCAATGCTGGGGGAGAGAGAGGGGGGGTCTGGGGGTTATAATGCTGGGGGGAGAGAGGAGGGGTCCGGGGTTAATGCTGGGGGAGAGAGAGGGGGGTCGGGGTTGTACTAATGCTGGGGGAGAGAGAGAGGGGTCACGGGGGTGTGGTACTAATGCTGGGGGGAGAGAGAGGGGTCTAGGGGGCTTGGTATAATGTGGGGGAGAGGAGAGAGGGTCTGGGGGTTGGTACTAATGCTGGGGGAGGGAGAGAGGGGGTTAGGAGGGTTGGTACTAATGCTGGGGGAGAGAGAGAGAGGGGTCTTGGGGGTGAATAATGCTAGGGGAGAGAGAGAGAGGGTAAGGGGGTTGGTACTAATGCTAGGGGGAGAGAGAGAGAGGGGGTCATGGGGGTTGGTACTAATGCTGGGAGGGAGAGAGAGAGGGGTCAGGGGGTTGGTACTAATGCTGGGGGGAGAGAGAGGGGGAGGCCTTTTGGTACTAATGCTTGGGGAGAGAGAGAGAGGGGCAAGGGTGTTACTAATGCTGGGGCAGAGAGAGGGTCGGGGTTGCTACCAATGCTGGGGGGAGAGAGAGAGGGGCCTTGGGGTGGTACATAATGCTGGGGAGAGAGAGGGGTCAGGGGGTTGGTACTAATGCTGGGGGAGAGAGAGAGGGGTCAGGGGGCCTTACTAATGCTTAGGGAGAGAGAGAGAGGGGGTCGTGTACGGCTGGGGAGAGAAAGAGAGAGAGGGTCATGGGGGTGGTACTAATGCTGGGGGAGAGAGAGAGGGTCAAGGGGGGTTGGAACTAATGCTGGGGGAAGAGAGACAGAGGGGTCAGGGGGGTGGTACTAATGCTGGAGGGAGAGAGAGAGAGAGAGGGTCAGGGTGGTGGTACTAATGCTGGGGGGAGAGAGAGAGAGGAAGGGGGTCCTGGTACTAATGCTGGGGAGGGAGAGAGAGAGGGGTCATGGGGGATTGCACTAATGCTGGGGGGAGAGAGAGGGGGGCAGGGGTTACTAATGCTGAGGGAGAGAGAGAGAAGGAGTCCGGGGGCTGGTACAATGCTGGGGGAAGAGAGAGAGGGCATGGGGGGTGGTACTAATGCTGGAGGGAGAGAGAGAGAGGGGTTAGGGGGTTGTACAGTGCTGGGGGGGAGAGAGAGGTAACGGGGGTTGTATAATGCTGGGGGAGAGAGAGAGGGGATCAGGGGGGTGTACTAATGCTGGGGAGAGAGAGAGAGAGGTCAGGGGTTTCACTAATGCTGGGGGGAGAGAGAGAGGTCAGGGGGTTGTACTAATGCTGGGGGGAGAGAGAGAAAGGGGTACCAGGGGGGTGGTACTAATGCTGGGGGGAGAAAGAGAGGGGTCATGGGGGGTTGTACTAATGCGGGGGGGAGAGTATTAGGGATATTCAGGTCAGGGGGCTGACCAACGCCGGTGTGAGAGAGAGAGAGTCTGGGTTACACCAACGCAAAGATAATGAATGGGGTCGATGGGGAATTAAGAGAGAACAGAGGGTTGGGGGTTGTAACGCTAACGCCGGGGGAGAGAGAGAGAGCGCTTGTACTGCAATGCCGGGAGAGAGAGAGGGGTATTCATGGGTTGTACTAATGCTGGAGGGAGAGAGAGCGCGGGGATGGTACTAATGCTGGGGGAGAGAGAGGAGGTTAGGGGCCTTGGTACTAATGCTGGGGGAGAGAGAGAGGGTCAGGGGGGTTGGTACTAATGCTTGGGGGGGGGGAGATAGGGTCAGGGGGTTGGTACTAATGCTGGGGGGAGAGAGAGAGGGGGTCAGGGGGTGGTACTAATGCTGGGGGAAGAGAGAGAGAGGTCTGGGGGCTGGTACTAATGTCTGGGGGGAGAGAGGAGGGTCAAGGGGGCTACACTACATGCTGGGGGAGAGAGAGAGGGGTCAAGGTGGGTTCTACTAACGTGGGGGGAGAGAGAGAGGGATCAAGGGGCTTAGTACCAACGCTGGGGGGGGGAGAGAGAGGGAGCTGGGGGTTGGTACTAACGCTGAGGGAGAGAGAGAGGAGGTCAAGGGGGTCGGTACTAATGCTGGGGGAGAGAGAGAGAGAGGCCGAAGGGGCAAACACTAATAGCTGGAAGGGAGAGAGGAGAGAATTGGGTCAGGGGTGAGTACCAATGCTGGGGGGAGAGAGAGGGGTCAGGGGGTGGTACTAATGCTGGGGAGAAGGAGAGAGAGGGGGTCAGGGCTTGGTACTCATGCTGGGGGAGAGCCAGAGAGGGGCCTAGGGGGTTGGTACTAATGCTGGAGGAGAGAGGGAGAGGGCTCAGGGGCGTTGTCCTAATGCTGGGGGAGAGAGAGAGGGATCAGGGGGTTGGTACTACTGCTGGGGGAGAGAGAGAGAGGGTCTGGGGGTTGTACTAATGCTGGGGGGAGAGAGAGAGAGGGGTCTAGGGGGATGTACTAATGCTGGGGGAGAGAGAGAGAGGGTCAGAGAGGGTTTGTACTAATGCTGGGGGAGAGAGAGAGAGGGTCAGGGGGTGGTATAATGCTGGGGGAGAGAGAGAGAGGAAGAGGGATGTGAGAGAGAGAGAGAGAGAGAGAGAGAGAGGGAGAAGAGAGAGAGTTTACTAATGCAACTCGCGTCGAGAGAGAGAGAGGGTCAAGGGGGTTGTACTAATGCTGGAGGGAGAGAGAGAGAGCGGTCAAGGGGGTGTGTACTAATGCCGGGGGAGAGAGGGAGAGAGCCAGGGGCTGGTACTAATGCTGGGGGGAGAGAGAAATCAGGGTTCTAATGCTGGGGGAAGAGAGAGAGAGGTCGAGGGGCTTGTACAATGCTGGGGAGGGAGAGGAGGGGTCAGGGGGTTGTATCTAATGCTGGGGGAGAGCGAGAGAGAGACCTGGGGGTTGTACTAATGCTGAAGGGAGAGAGAGAGAGAGAGAGGACCAGTGGGGTTATACTAATGCTGGGGGAGAGAGAGAGAGGGACCATTAGGGATTCGGAGACTAATGCTGGGGGAGAGGGAGAGGGGTCAGGGGTGGTATAATGCTGGGGGAGGAAGAGAGAGGGGGGTTGTACAATAGAGAGAGAGAGAGAGTCCGGACAACGTGGGGGGAGAGACTGGGGGCCCACTAAGCCGAGGAGAGAGAGAGGGGCCGGTGGTACTCACGCCGGGGGAATTAAGAGAGAGACGGTTAAGGCGGTGAATACTAATGCTGGGGAGGGGAGAGAGAGATGAGGGTCAGGGGGTTGGTACTAATGCTGGGGGAGAGAGGGGGCCAGGGGTTATAATAACGCTGGGGGAGAGAGAGAGAGGGGTCAGGGGGGTTGGTACTAATGCTGGGGGAGAGAGAGGGGGGTTTGGGGGTTGTAATGCTGGAGGAGAGAGAGAGAGGTCATGGGGTTGGTAATAATGCTGGGGAGAGAGAGAGAGGGTCAGGGGGTTCGCACTAAGCTGGGGGAGAGAGAGAGAGAGGGGCTAGGGGTTGTACTATGCTGGGGGAGAGAGGGAGAGAAATCAGGGGGTTGGTACTAATGCTGGGGGAGAGAGGGAGAGAGGGGGTCTGGGGGTTGTACAATGCTGGGGGAGAGAGGGGGTCAGGGGTGGGTGGTACTAATGCTGGGGGAGAGAGAGAGAGAGGGGTCATGGGGGTTGTACAATGCTGGGGGGAGGAGAGAGGTGGGGTGGATCTCACGCTGGGGAGAGAGAGGGTAAGGGGGTGGTAAAACTAATCTGGGGAAAGAGAGAGAGAGGAGGGGGTTGGTACTAATGCTGGGGGAGAGAGAGAGGGGGTCTGGAGGGTTGTAATCTAATGCTGGGGGAGAGAGAGAGGGTTCAGGGGGTTGTACTAATGCTGGGGGGAGAGAGAGAGGGGTCTAGGGGGGTTGTACTAATGCTGGGGGAGAGAGAGAGGGTTCCCGGTTGCTACAGCGGGGAGGAGAGAGTCAGGGGTGGCACAAGCTGGGGGAGGGAGGGGGGGGCTGCCTAATGCTGGGGGGAGAGAGAGAGAGGGCAGGGCTTATAACGCTGGGGGGAGAGAAAAGGATGGGAGGAGGTCAGGGGGGCTTGGTACTAATGCTGGGGGAGAGAGAGAGGGTCTGGGGGTTGTACCAACGCTGGGTGTGGAGGACGAGAGAGAGGGGTCAGGGGGCTGGTACTAATGCTGGGTATTATCAGAATGACATTCTGTTTAATGTAAAGCTTCAGGGTGTTGTATTTTGTTTAATTTTTTCATTGTAACCTATATGTTGATATTATATTTCCCCCCCAGTGCTGTATGGGTGAGATGATGATCTACTTTTTCATGTTGGGTTAGGGTCTCACATGGACAGTGTGCTTTGTAAGTATTCATATTGTTTTATGATAAAATGTTTTTCATGCATGATGTCATTTTGTTCATGGACGTCAGATATTTGAAATGTTACAAACTCCATTCTAACTGTGAAGATTGGTCTTTGTATTTTATTTTTTTCAAGAAAGCAGAGCCACAACCGTTTATGCATTTTACTTTGTACTTATTGAACTCACATGGTTTTCATGCACTTTACTAACATATTTATTTCACTTGATTGTGACTTAGACTGAACTTTACTTTATGGGGTCTTCACCTTGTGGTGATTACCCTCCTACATTATCCTATTTAAAATCTAAGCTTCGACAGAATAAACAACCCCAAATTAGTTTGTGTCCTGTGCTGGGTTTACTTTTGCCAGGCTACACATGTTGGTACCAGGAGTGGGGTTCTGATAGCTTTGATAGAGGAGTGAATTGCATAATTATGGTAGTGGTGAAGAGTGGTACCGGACCGGAGAGATCTGATGAGGGACGGTGCCAGGGGATCTGAGAACAGGCAGTGAGGCCTGCCTGGGGTTGCTGTGGAACTTCTGTAACCTGACTGCCGGGATCCAGAGATGGTGAGGGTAACCCTGTAGTTCATTTACAGTCACATATTCCAGAGCTAAATAGGAAACATGACGAAGCAATGGCAACTATTGCCGCTCTGGGTAATGGGTCCACAAGGACATACGTGTATGTACCATGAGAGCGTCAGATCCATTATTTTAGTGGTGATGTCTCTAAGGATGGTCGGTCAGTTGATGAGTTCATTGAGGAGGTTGAACGTGTCATTCCAGAGATCAGAGTACTGATGAAAAGGTAGATTTCATACGGTCTCTGTTGAGTGGGTCAGCCTTAGAGGAAGTGCAGTTACGCACGGGTGGGGAGTCAAAGCAGCCCAGTGACCTGTTCTCGTATCTAAGGGGGGCTTATACAGAAAAGCGCAGTGCATCTCAGTTGTTGCACAACTTCTATGGCCGCCATCAGGGAGAGGATTTCCGTGATTACTCATATGGACTCTCGCAGACAATTAGTTGAGTGCTGAAACAAGAACAAGACGCCATTCCCGAGGATGAAGTTGATAAAACTGTCAGAAACCAGTTCATTGAGGGCGTCATATATCCTTAGTTAGTCAGGAAGAGGCCTCAGTCTACTCTGTTTGATGTACGTGAGGAAGCAATCACCTGATCACTGGAGGACCAGCCCAGTAACACTAAGGCTGTCAAGAGTAGGAAAGTGCTGTGTGACAAGACAGTGAGGGATTCTCAGTGTTCTGCCATTGATGTACAGGAGAAACCAGCTGTCTCTTTGGAGGATGTTTTTAAAGTGGTGGCAGAGTAAAGCCATTGGGGCGCTAACAAAAGCAGTCCGGGGTCTTGCTCTGAACAAAGAGGAGACTGGTAATGACACAGGTGGGAAACCGAGAGTTTACTGATGACGGTCAGCCCATTTGCTTCAAGTGTAAAGAGGTGGGACATATTGTTAAGCAGTGCACAAAGAAGAGCATGTCAGTAAATGAGTCCACTACCACACAAGCTGCTGGTGTGCAGGAAAACTAGCATCCTCGGTTGCCAAGAGCCGGGCAATTCGGGGGGAAATCTGTAGGCTTACCCGACAGTACTTGTAGTCGTGACAGGTTTATTGATGCACGCAGTGGCCACATGTCCAGTTGTAGATCTCAAGATTGGGGGGGTCACTGCAAACTGTTTGCTGTACACCGGGAGCCAAGTCAGCACTATCCATGAGTCATTCTTCAGAGAACATCGGTGGGACACAGGACGAACAAGCCGCGCTAGCTGCTCTTTTGGCCAGTTACTCAGACGGTTTGCTTTCCAGGATGAGGACCTAGGTTACGCTGATGAAGTCAAGCACGAGATTCATTTGGTCTGACACACCAGTAACAAAGCCCTACTGCCGCATTCCTCCTACACAGAAAAAATAGTTTAGGGAGCACATCATCAAGCTTCTGAAGAAGGGTGTCATCCAGGCGAGCTCTAGCTCATACACTTCCCCTGTGGTCCTAGTCCGTAAGAGTGATCGGTTATGGGATTGCACATGCGCAGTGTGTAAGAGTGAGAGCAAAGAATTACACTGGAGAGCTGTTGAAATCCATCGTGGGTCCAACATTACTTTAGATGGGTAAATAATACTTTTTATCTTACTCTTGTACCGGAATATATAATATTTTGCATCATCTGCAGTGTATGAGTTAGTTTTTTTAATATTTATGCCAGATGGTCATGTTAGGCTGTTGATACTTTCAGATTGACATGAGGATGTTAGTTTCTTGTTAGCTGAATACCAGCGCTCTCAGAACCACGTTGTGGAGTTGATAATAACGTTATTTCAAGCATTGGTCTTTGAATTTTCTTTTTTTATAGAAAGCGGATCCACAACCGTTTATGCATTTCACTTTGTACTTATTGTACACACATTGGTTTTTATGCACTTTACTAACAGAATAAACAACCTCAAATTAGTTTGTCCTGTGCTGGGTTTACTTTCACCAGGCTACACATGGATTCCGTCAACCCCCCACAAAACCCCCATATTGTGTGCCTGCATGTGCGTGTGTGCATGTATGCTTCTCTATCGCCATCTACAGTACCAGTCAAAAGTTTGGACACACCAACTAATTCCAGGGGTTTTCTTTATTTTTCTACATTGTAGAATAATAATAATAATAAATAATAGCAATAATAATAGTGAAGACATCAAAACTATGAAATAACACATATGGAATCATGTAGTAACTAAAAAAGTGTTAAACAAATCAAAATATATTTTTTGTATTTTAAATTCTTCAAAGTAGCCACCCTTTGCCTTGATGTCGCCCTTTGCCTTATCCTCTGAGATGGCGCCGGAGAAGATTGCTGCTGTTTTACAGCCCTCTAACCAATTGTTCTATTATGTTTTTTTGCGTTATTTGCAATTTATTCTTTACATAATGTTTCTGCCATCGTCTCTTATAACCAAAAAGAGCTTCTGGATATCAGGACAGCGATTACTCACCTCGTATTGGACGTACTGGGGCCAAGCTTCCTTCCATCCAGGACCTCTATACCAGGCGGTGTCAGAGGAAGGCCCTCAAAATTGTCAAAGACTCCAGCCACCCTAGTCATAGACTGTTCTCTCTGATACCGCACGGCAAGCGGTACCGGAGCGCCAAGTCTAGGTCCAAAAGGCTTCTCAACAGCTTCTACCCCCAAGCCATAAGAGTCCTGAAGAGCTAATCATGGCTACCCGGACTATTTGCACTATTTTACTTTTTTATTTAAAAATAAATGCATTGTTGGTTAAGGGCTATAAGTAAGCATTTCACGGTAATGTCTACACCTGTTGTATTCGGCGCATGTGGCAAATAAAATTTGATTTGATGACATCTTTGCACATTATTGGCATTCTCTCAACCAGCTTCATGAGGTAGTCACCTGGAATACATTTCAATTAACAGGTGTGCCTTGTTAAAAGTTAATTTGTGGAATTTGATTCCTTAATGCGTTTGAGCCAATCAGTTGTGTTGTGACAAGGTAGGGGTGGTATACAGAAGATAACCCTATTTGGTAAAAGACCAAGTACATATTATGTCAAGAACAGCTCAAATAAGCAAAGAGAAATGACAGTCCATCATTACTTTAAGACATCAAGGTCAGTCAATCCGGAAAATGTCAAGAACTTTTAAAGTTTCTTCAAGTGCAGTCACAAAAACCATCAAGCGCTATGATGATACTGGCTCTCATGAGGACCGCCACAGGAAAGGAAGACCCAGAGTTACCTCTGCTGCAGAGGATAAGTTCATTAGAGTTACCAGCCTCAGAAATTGGTGATTAACTGCACCTCAGATTGAAGCCCAAATAAATGCTTCATAGAGTTCAAGTAACATACACATCTCAACATCAACTGTTCAGAGGAGACTGTGTGAATCAGGCCTTCATGGTCGAATTGCTGCAAAGGAACCACTACTAAAGGACACCATTAAGAAGAAGAGACTTGCTTGGGCCAAGAAACACGAGCAATGGACATTAGACCGGTGGAAATCTGTCCTTTGGTCTGATGAGTCCAAATTTGAGAGTTTTGGTTCCAACCGCAGTGTCTTTGTGAGATGCAGAGTAGGTGAACAGATGATGTCCGCATTTGTGGTTCCCACCGTGAAGCATGGAGGAGGAGGTGTGATGGTGTGGGGGTGCTTTGCTGGTGACACTGGTGATTTATTTCGAATTCAAGGCACACTTAACCAGCATGGCTACCACAGCATTCTGCAGCAATACAATATCCCAACTGGTTTGCGCTTAGTTGGACTATAATTTGTTTTTCAATAGGACAATGACCCCAAAAACACCTCCAGGCTGTGTAAGGGCTATTTGACCAAGAAGGAGAGTGATGCAGTGCTGCATCAGATGATCTGGCCTCCACATTCACCCGACCTCAACCCAATTGTGTATGGGACCACCCATGGGACCACCCATACACAAAAATGTATGCACACATGACTGTAAGTCACTTTGGATAAAAGCGTCTGCTAAATGGCATATTATTATTATTATTATAATTGAGATGGTTTGGGATGTGTTGGACCGCAGAGTGAAGGAAAAGCAGCCAAGTGCTCAGCATATGTGGGAATGACATGATAATTTTTTTATCTCAATGGTTGAACTCAACTATCACTCAAGCTTTGAATAATTCACAGAGGGTGTAAGGCTCTGGTTTAATAATGAATTAAACAAAGTCCCATTCTGCAATAGGTCAGTCTTTTTATTCATGAGAGCTCTGGCGCTAAAAACACACACAGCCCTTTTATATGCCTTCACACAAAGGAACTTTGCTCCGCCCACCTTTAGGCGGCCTGTGACTTTCCAAAGTATAGAATATTTAAATTTGACCGTTTCTAGGTCTCCTTTCCCCTGGAATGTTTGTCTCCAGCAGTTTCTACCCCTCTTCTCTGTTAGTGGGTTTATTGTCTTATAACTCTAACACGGTTTACACATTTATACAGTATTGGGGTGGAATCCTTTAGTTATTACAATAAACATACTAATTTATCTATCAATCCACCCCTTGAATAAATTTGTACACCCTCAGGATAAATGTATTTACAAGCATGATTAACATTTTACATTTACATTTTAGTCATTTAGCAGACGCTCTTATCCAGAGCGACTTACAGTTAGCACATACATTATTTTATCGAACCCCACAACCCTGGCGTAGGGAAACGCCATGCTCTACCAACTGAGCTACATCCCCTGCCGGCCATTCCCTCCCCTACCCTGGACGACCTCAGAGATTAGTTCTATTAACTACTTTCCAATCATAGGTCTTCTTTTTGAGATTTTCCCTATGACCTTCACACGTCAGAACCAATAAAAGTTTTATCTAATTGCAGATTATCAGGGTCAAAGTCTTCGTTATCCACCAAGCCTGGAGGATCGTATTTCCCATTCCACTGGTCAGAGTCCGGAGTCCGTCCATATCTCACCATCTGTTGAGACACTGCATACTCCAACGCCTTACTCACCAACCCTCGGAAACAGGGAATAAGACAACAACCACATAATACAAGCATACCCATACAAGCGATGGCAGCCCCCAAGATGGTGGCTGCTATGGTTTTCCATTTACCAAACATTTCATCAAACCACCCTTTCAAAGATGTACACGCTAGCACCCTTCACCAGTAGCTCCTGAACCACCACCGTCAGACCATTTCTGGCTGCAACGTGTAACGTCCTGAGGAGAAAGTACCGTCAGATTAGCCAGCAGCAAATGAGGATACCTCCCAAATGCCAGACTATTCCCTATATAGTGCACTTCTTCTAATTCTTCTGGCCCAATTAATACAGCTGAACGATACGTACGTCTGTAAGGCTGCGTTAGTCGAGTTGATGAGGTTCCTGTCTGTAATCTTCTTCAATATCAACAAGGCACTGGTTTCATGCCCCTTTAAAAACCAGAGTCAAACATGTCAGACCAAAATTTTAACCAGAGAGAGCCAACTGTTCAGATGAACGTCATCTTCATGTGGGGATGCTCACCTTACTGCAGGCCAGATGAAGAGCAGTGTTCTTGACTGCATCCTGCAGGGTGAGCTCTGCTTTGGCACTGCTCACCAACAGCTCTGACACAGACAGAGAAGCATAAAGAAACTCAATTAGGAAATGAAGCGACTTATTAAAATGTAAAACAGACATGTTGAACTTAAGCCGGCTGGGCGAGGCAAAGCGGAGGAGAGGGGGCTGCGTACCGACAGCGTTGGTTTGTCCGTTCTCAGCAGCCATCATGAGGGAGGTCTTCCCGGAGGCATCGGGGGAGTTGACCTGGGCGTTGTGGCCTAGCAGCAGCTGAAGACACTCCATGTGGTCCGTGAAAGCCGCCGCATGCAGTGGGGTCCTGGAGAGAGAGGAAACGTATTTCACCGATATCATGTAGGACTGTTATAAACAAGTTTGTTCAATTAACCCTGTTTATACCATAGAAATATAAAATCACTAATAGATGTATTAAAAGTAATCTACAATCCCTCATCCAACCCCAGAGGTCATTTTATTCCCCAGACAACATTATTCTCCAGAAGAAAAGGACTTTGTCATGTGCTGTAGTTACCGGTTCTTGGTGTCAGTGGCGTTGACAATGGCCGGCCCCAGAGTGTCAATCAGTTTTCAATCAAATTACCTTAGATCAGTGTGTAGTGGGCATTTTCACACTATACTATTTAATATCCCTAGAGTGGACATTGGCGTCCTAGCAACATGACCATGTCCATCTTGGTAAGGAAAATTTTTGAATTACAGAATCTCTAGGTCTTACGTAAAATCCTATGCGTACCTGCAGCGTGGATGGGGGTCCTCTTCAGGGTGAAGTCTTTAACCAGGATGGAGGCTCCCTGGTTGATGAGGACGTCAACACACTCCACATGGCCTTTAAAGGCAGCCAGGTCCAGAGGGGTGCGCCCCTGGCTGTTCCTCACGTCTAGATCCAGCAGAGACTGAACCAGGACCATGGTGGTGGCCGTGGTACGCCTGAATGGAAACAAACACACAGTCTGAAGCAAAGACCAGTGGTATGCCTGAACATATATACACTCCTAATATAATCAATGTCCTATAGTAGACCAGTGGTATGCCTGAACAGAAATACACTCTTAATATAATCAATGTCCTATAGTAGACCAGTGGTATGCCTGAACAGAAATAGTCCTAGACCCCTAAAGTAGACCAGTGTCTCTCAAATCGGGTGCCCATTTTTCTCCCGCCCAGCATCAACATCGAAGGTCCCTGTCAAGCGTGAGATTTAGAAACAAACACTCTACTATTGGTCAGAGAAGGATTGTTGTTTGGTACTCCAAAAATTGCCATTTCTGCACTAGGCTGCAACTTTATATCAAATGCTTCAAAAAGGGTTTTAAATAGTGGACAACTAATCTGCCAGATGGGGACAGGACCAGATGTGGGTCAAGTCCACCAAGGAGCTTTTACACCTGTCACATGTACCATCAATATTTGGGTAGAATTTGGACAATCTAGCCTTACTGAAATGGATACGGTAAAGTACCTTAAACTGTATAAGGCTGAGCCGGGCACAAGAGGAGCTTCCATTTACCCTCAGTAAGGCATTTCACACTCAGATCGGATTTTATTCAAAGCCTCCTCTGAACAAACTCAAGCATACAACTTGGGCTGTGATGGTCATGGAACTTCAGGTGTCGGTGATTGGCGTGTCTTATGTACGTGGTCATCCACAAAACTGACAGCTGAAAGGGGGGCGGGACGGACATTAGCAAAGGAAAACATTAGCGCGTTTAGGCCAGTCTTGCTCTCAAGTTTGGGGAAGCTAATTTTCACCATGAAAAAATATCAAGCATTCCATGCATCATCACATTTGCAAACTTATGTAAAAAAGCTGACTATTCCTAATGTGATTAGTAAATTGGATAGTCATAATTTAGGATAATAATATAACTCAATCACTGTTCGCAAAAAAAAGGCTGTTCAATGCAGCGCGTGGTGGAGTAGGTTTCTTTTCACTGGATAAATGTGGCCTTTTATTATCTTAAAATCACGCAATTCTACTACACTTTATATGATTTAAAACAATCCAGAAGAAGCTAATGATCATGCTTTCTGGTATAGTATACACACGTAACATGTAGGATTCCCAGAATATGTTCTATATTCTCATTATAATCAGTGGTTTAATTAGAGTATGATTGGCTAAATAAAACAATGGGCCTATGGTAATGCAACATTAAGTGATTCAAGGAAACTAGCCTATTTTGTTTGTTCATTTGCTCGGGCATCTGAATTACAACTATTCATGAAAAATAATTTTGCATAGCTTATTCTTTTAACATTGAATAGCCTATAAATGGTTATTACAGCTTAGTTATTAAAACTTAATTTCTCACAAGAATGAGGTTGTGAATTGGGAGGTTCAGCTCGGTCTGGGCCTTACTAGGTCCCTCTGTTAAATCGCCAGCTCTGCTAAAAAGTGCCCACCAGAGTTCTACATAGGCCTAGAACACGGCCTGTGCTCTGGCTTCACATTGATGGTGACAGCGAGATGGAGATTGTGGGCAAAGCAATTTAGCCAAGGCCAGTTCAGTTGCCTCACTTCAGCCACAATGTTGGCCCTGTTGTCTGTGGCGATACAGGACATTAGATTTTCGTCAAGGGCCCAGTCAAGGAATTCCGAACGCAGGGCTTCGGAGAGTTTGTCGGCTGTGTGGTATTCCGGAATGTAGGTTGTTTCCAAACAGTTGGATTTCAGTGTCCAGTCTTTCATCAGATAGTGCACTGTTAGGTTCATGTAAGAAGTCATATTTACACTTGACCACATGTCCGTATTCAGTGCAAAAATAAACAAATCTACGTCCTTTAGCTCTGTATGAACCTCCCCCTTCACCTTGTTGAACAAGGTAGGGACCTCTGTTTGAGACAAATACTTTCTCCCCGGTAACTCGTATAGTCTGTCAAATTTCCAGAGCATTTATTTGAAGGCGGGTTTCTCCACCGTTCGTAAAGGCACCATTCCTATGACTAAATAACGAGTTCCAGTGTCTGGCAGTGCTCGCCACTTATCGGTGTCCCGTTTGTGGTGCTGGAATTCTTAGTAGGTAGCCTATGGGTTTTGCGCATATTCTGCAAACAGGCTGGCCAAGTCATCTGGTTCTCCATCGTCGTTAGGTGTGAAAGTGAAATGTGCCCAAACAGGTTGTTATGGGGTTTTTTTTGCAATGAGAGCCATCTTTTTCACCTCACTCCTCTGATCTACTGTAACAATGAAAAAGGTCAGAGGTGAAGGTCAGAGGTCAGAGGCTACCCACCCACCCCCAGCCTGTAGGCTATAGATCTAGAGGTACTATAGTTACCCCCGGTTACCACTTTTCACCTCACCCCCCCCTCTTCAATTAACCTGAATTGACCTTCAAAGATTCTCTCCTATTCGCGCATAGAGCAGATTTGGTGATTGCGGTGCATCAAAAGATAGTCCATCTATTAAACTGTCTATATCTCCTCCAACTAAGTCAGCAAAACAATACCATATAATCAAGAGTTAACACTCCCGCTATGGATAAAGTATATCTACATTCAAATAAAAGGTGATAAAACATTTTATGGAGAGAAAATCATACTTGGTTTTGACGGTTATTTTATTTTCATGGCGTTCTTCATCCAAAACCGTCAATGTCACGGTTATCCAATTACCGTCACAGCCCTACATACAACCATTGTAAGTAATCGGATGCACAGTAAGCTCAACGTGGGGATAGGACAGGTATAAAGTGTAGACTACAGTGTGTAATCATGTCCATGCTAATTGCTAACCTTCTGGTGTCCACCCGGTCTGACACGTTCAAGTTGCTGAGGAGAGGGACCAGGGCCTCGGCACAGCGGACTGCCTTATTGGCCGCAGCGATGTGGAGCGGCGTTTGCCAGTTCTTGTCCCTGGCGTTCACGTCTGTAGAGTGTTTCAATAACACCTGGACAGCCTCCTACAGGAACACAGTTCAAATCATGTTCAACTTTGTTTAAAGTGCATTTAAAAATCACAACACACTTAACAGTCAAACACATATGCACAGGAGTGTGTGTGAGGGCTGACAGTATCAGTACACGTACCTCACTGCAGGAAGCCACGGCCCGGTGCAGAGGAGTGAGCCACTTGTTGTCTTTGGCATTTACTCTGGCTCCTGGGACACAGACAGAAAAACAGGGGACAGACCGACAGGGGGACAGACCGACAGGGGGACAGACCGACAGGGGACAGAGACTATAGGGTTAGTTAGGCCACTGGGGTTGATGAGGCAACATCCTTTAAATTGCTGGAGCACAGAAAGGATGTGTCCAAAACAACACCCTATTCCCTTTATAGCTCACTACTTCTGACCAGGGCCCAGGTCAAAAGTAGTGCACTATATAGGGAATAGGGTGCCATTTGGAATGCGCAGAAAGCCTCTTCCGGGACGGGGACTTTCATTACACAGCATCACTCTAAAGAAAATGTCACTGAGTGGAGAGGAGTAGGAGGAGCCCAGCCAACGTGAGACGAGGTGCAACACAAAATCATGAGGGCATTCGGAAGGAAAAGGTTTGACTGTCGCTCACAGTTAAAATCTGGATGCTTCACTTATCAAGTTAAAATAGGGACGTTTCAGCTGTCAACGGCCTTCAATAAAATGAACTCTTAAACACATCAGCTGCACATAAGATCTGAATGGGGATAAGTATGAGGGAAACATTCACATTCAAACACAACCAGCATCAAAACAGAAGTCAAAGTCCGACGGACATGAGTCGTAGCGTAATCCATCTCATCAATGATAACCTTACCTGATAGTATGAGAAGCTCTATAATTTCTGCATCTCCTAGATAGGCAGCTGCATGCAACAGTGTCCGCTTCTCATTGTCCTGTAGGGAAGAGCAAAGAAGTGTTAAATCCATTTCATATTCAGCTAGTATACAGGAATACATTCGTACTAGTTTAGCAATACATTCTTATGGCTTGGATATTTCAGCTGGCAGCTGAATATTTATGGCTCTAACTAGCCTATACTGCAACTAGGCTACGTACTGCAACTAGGCTACGTACTGCAACTAGGCTACGTACTGCAACTAGGCTACGTACGGCAACTAGGCTACGTACGGCAACTAGGCTACGTACTGCAACTAGGCTACGTACTGCAACCAGGGCTACGTACTGCAACTAGGCTACGTGACTGCAACCAGGCTACGTACTGCAACCAGGCTACGTACTGCAACCAGGGCTACGTACTGCAACTAGGCTACGTACTGCAACTAGGCTACGTACTGCAACTAGGCTACGTACTACAACTAGGCTAAGTACTGCAACTAGGCTACATACTGCAACTAGGCTACGTACTGCAACTAGGCTACGTACTGCAACTAGGCTACGTACTACAACTAGGCTATTTCCTGCAACTAGGCTACTTCCTGCAACTAGGCTACATCCTGCAAATAGGCTACATCCTGCAACTATGCTACATCCTGCACCTAGGCTACATCCTGCACATAGGCTACATCCTGCAACTAGGCTACATCCTGCAACTAGGCTACGTACTGCAACTAGGCTACGTACTGCAACTAGGCTACATCCAGAAACTAGGCTACATCCAGCAACTAGGCTACATCCTGCAACTAGGCTACATCCTGCAACTAGGCTACATACTGCAACTAGGCTACGTACTGCAACTAGGCTACGTACTGCAACTAGGCTACGTACTGCAACTAGGCTACGTACTGCAACTAGGCTACATACTGCAACTAGGCTACGTACTGCAACTAGGCTACGTACTGCAACTAGGCTACGTACTGCAACTGCAACTAGGCTACATCCTGCAACTAGGCTACATCCTGCAACTAGGCTACATCCTGCAACTAGGCTACGTACTGCAACTAGGCTACGTACTGCAACTAGGCTACGTACGGCAACTAGGCTACGTACTGCAACTAGGCTACGTACAGCAACTAGGCTACGTACTGCAACTAGGCTACGTACTGCAACTAGGCTACGTACAGCAACTAGGCTACATACAGCAACTAGGCTACATCCTTTAACAAGGCTACGTACTGCAACTAGGCTACATCCTGCAACTAGGCTACGTACTGCAACTAGGCTACATCCTGCAACTAGGCTACATCCTGCAACTAGGCTACATCCTGCAACTAGGCTACATCCTGCAACTAGGCTACATACAGCAACTAGGCTACATACTGCAACTAGGCTACATACTGCAACTAGGCCATCTAGTCAGCCTGTCAGGCAGCACTACATTGAGAAGTAATTTAGTCAGCCTGTCAGGCAGCACTACATTGAGAAGTTGTCCAGTCAGCCTGTCAGGCAGCACTGCATTGAGAAGTAATTTAGTCAGCCTCTCAGGCAGCACTACATTGAGAAGTCATCCAGTCAGCGTGTCAGGCAGCACTACATTGAGAAGTCATCCAGTCAGCCTTTCAGGCAGCACTCCATTGAGAAGTCTTCTCAGGCAGAACTATCAACAGATCCCAACTCATTCCTACTTGTCTTCAGGGCAAAGGCACAGGATACTTGGCGGATTTGACCTTTGAATACTACATCTGTAGCATAATGTATTCTACCTGTTGGATTTAAGTGCAATACTACATCTGTACCATAATGTATTTTACCTGTTGGATTTAAGTCAAGTTATTTCACAGATAACAAAGAGTTAGTAATACAGACACACAGGCAGAATCTAACTTGCTTAGGTCACAGATCACTGGTCACAGACGGACACACCAACACACCTTTGTCACCTTTGTCATAGCAACCATCTTCTCTTTCAACGTGGTCCACCATTCTGTATCAGCTGGATACCTCCAGCCATCTTTATGAACGTACTCCAGGAGCTGAACGTAAAGATGAGGAGTAGAAACTAAACAAACTGAATCAAGTACAGATGTAGGATCTTAATTTGATCACCTTGTTGCAGGAGAACTTTCCTGCAATGCAGGACATTTAAAACGTGTAGTGTATTTGAGTTTTAAAAAGGCTTCTGAAGTTTGTACTCTTAGAAATGTCAGACATCATTTTCCCTATCAAACCTTACATAAATGTCCATTAATTATAATCCATATAATAACTCACATTGCTGTGCTGCAGGACAATCAATGCTTGTTTCTTTAAAAAAGAATATGCAGATATAGGGCAGATATTAGATGCCTGTGTTGTGTTACCTGCTTGACAATAGCACTGATTTCCCCCAGGACTGAGTTGTGTTACCTGCTTGACAATAGTATTGATGTCCCCAAAGACTGAGTTGTGTTACCTGCTTGACAATAGTATTGATGTCCCCCAGGACTGAGTTGTGTTACCTGCTTGACAATAGTATTGATGTTCCCCATCTCCTCAGCACACAGATCAACCTTGACATTGACCTTGACATAAATAACGTATGTGGATCGTTACTACAACATACCAGCAACGACACGACAGGAAGAGCGCCGTGCGTGACACATGTAACAGCAGCTGGAGGAGTGGCCAAACCTCAAGCTAAACACAACAGAAATAACCAGGCACCACCACATAATGCTAAGGCTGACACACACACGTTCCCTTTTATAAACCGGGTGACTCGAGCCCTGAATGCTGATTGGCTGAAAGCTGTGGTATATCTGACCGTATAACATGGGTCACATTGAGGGAGGAGGTCAGAGACCTGGCCGTGTGGTGCCAGGATAACAACCTCTCCCTCAACATGACCAAGACAAAGGAGATGATTGTGGACTACAGGAAAAAAAAGAGGACTGAGCACGGCCCCATTCTCATCGACGGGGCTGTAGTGGAACAGGTTGAGAGCTTCAAGTTCCTTGGTGTCCACATCACCAACGAACTATCATGGTCCAAACACACCAAGACAGTCGTGAAGAGGGCACGACAAAGCCTATTCCCCCTCAGGAGACTAAAAAAATTTGGCATGGGTCCTCAGATCCTCAAAAAATTCTACAGCTGCACCATCGAGAGCATCCTGACTGGTTGCATCACCGCCTGGTATGGCAACTGCTTGGCCTCCGACCGCAAGGCACTACAGAGGGTAGTGCGTACGGCCCAGTACATCACTGGGGCAAAGCTTCCTGCCATCCAGGACGTCTATACCAGGTGGTGTCAGAGGAAGGCCCTCAAAATTGTCAAAGACTCCAGACACCCTAGTCATAGACTGTTCTCTCTGCTACCGCACGGCAAGCGGTACCGGAGTGCCAAGTCTAGCTCCAAAAGACTTCTCAACAGCTTCTACCCCCAAGCCATAAGACTCCTGAACATCTAATCATGGCTACCCGGACTATTTGCACTGCCCCCCCACCCCATCCTTTTTGCGCTGCTGCTACTCTGTTAAGTACTTATGCATAGTCACTTTAACTCTACCCACATGTACATATTACCTCAACTACCTCAACTAGCCGGTGCCCCCGCACATTGACTCTGCAACGGTACCCCCCTGTATATATAGCCTCCCTACTGTCACTTTATTTTACTTCTGCTCTTTTTTTTCTCAACACTTTTTTTGTTGTTGTTTTATTTTTATTTTTTTGTTAAAATAAATGCACTGTTGGTTAAGGGCTGTAAGTAAGCATTTCACTGTGATGTCTGCACCTGTTGTATTCGGCGCATGTGACAAATAACATTTGATTTGATACCCTGGTCAGGTGGAACAAACTGCCTACCCCTCCCAGTGCTTGCAAACTCAGGACTAGCAAACGCTCTACTCCCAGGAGCTGACTGTACAATTGGTGTAAATGGAAGGACACCCCTCCCTCTACCCACACTAAAATCCCAAGCATAACATGTCTTATGGATTTGAGAATCTTCCATGGCTCAACAGAGCACTAAAATACAATGTAATTTAGTGCATTCAAATACCAAAAAAAATAAATGCAATAAACAAATTCATCCAAAACATACAAATAAGCACGAAAACCTGTATCTAATGAATATGCTACATTCACTTTCACTGTTTACAGTATATATTCACTTACAGTAAGCCATCAACAAATTCACATGCGCAGGTCGTGCACCTCATCCACATGCACAGCTCCGGCGGTCGGCTTGAGCTGACCAGTCGGCAGGTCACGTAATTAGGACACTGCCACAACTGGAATTCTGATGGTTGGATAATTTTTATTCGACCTGCACACGAAGAGACAACACACAATATGTTAGCTCTTGGTGCAGCCACAGCTCTCGGGCACCTTGCTAGTTGAAGGTCAGGCAAAAGAGAACAGGTGCTGCATGCACACATTCAGTGCCTAACAACACACTATACAATACAAGTAAAATGATATACAACATAATTCTGACAAAATAAATGACATACCTGTACACGAAGAGACAACACACAATAGCTTAGCCCTTGGTGCAGCCACAGCTCTCGGGCACCTGCGTGAGCACATAGAAACTCACTGTCTAATCAGAGACTTCAACACATTAGTTCCCACAATGAGTTCATCAACCTGCCCATCAACAATAAGCACTGGGACTACATAACAGAAGCCATAAAGTTGAATTTTTAAGTCACACATGCCCTCGGGGCTAGTTTGTTCCCACCACAACCCACCAGGATGATGTCTGAAGGAGCTAGAAAGTTCCCCTCTACCACTCCTGCCTCCCTCAACCGAGGTACAATATCTGCGCGCAGAGTAGTAGCCTTGGACCCACTATCTAACATCCCCTTCAGCTCAACTTTATCCTGTACTAGCACAGTGGTGTAAAACAAACTGTCATTCTGAGTAATTCTCATTGTGTTCTGAAAAATGACTGTGCTGTTCTTGGGTACTGACTCACAAAAGTAAGAATAAACAGATTGGATATCATCATCAGTGGAGGAAAAATAAGAATGCCCCACATTGCCCTCCTCAGAACGGAGGCTTTCTAGTTTTCCTGAGACCTGCCAGTCTGTCCACATCCAGGGTTCTGTCGCTGCCCAGCCTCACTACAGTCAAAGCTCATGTGGCCCGGAGAAAAGCACTTGACGCACAGCTGGTGCATCTGACAGTGAGCTTTGGTCCAGTGATTAGTGCTTCCACAGTCAGCGCACTCATGCTGACGTTTGTGGAACTGTTTATGGGGCCCTCTATATTTAACATGTTTAAGTCATTTAGCAGACGCTCTTATCCAGAGCGACTTACAGTTAGTGCATCCGTTACTTTTTTTATTTCATACCCCCAGTGGGAATCAAACCAACAACCCTGCCGTTGCAAACACCATGCTCTACGAACTGAGCCGGCCATTCCCTCCACTACCCTAGGCGACGCTGGTCCAATTGTGCGCCGCACCATGGGTCTCCCGGTCGCGGCCGGCTACGACAGAGCCTGGATTCAAACCAGGATATCTAGTGGCACAGCTAGCACTGCGATGTAGTGCCTTAGACCACTGCACCACTCACAGACTGAGTATTGCTGAGTATTGCTGACCAGAGCCTTCTCTAACAAAGTCAAAACTTTCTTTAATGTCCCACCCTCAGATACAGATGGTGCCTGGTCTGGTTCACGGCCACATTGAGAAAAAGATGACACATTAGGTCTTTTCACAGGACCCACTCCCTCCTGAGGGCAGTCAAAAACAGCAGCAACCTGCTGTGAAAGTTGTGTTCTACATGCTTTACTTTCCCTTAACAGTTCAGCCAACCGATCCTGTACCTCACTGGCTGTCCAGTCACGAATGGGTTTGCTCTTGAACACTTGGGCCAACTCTTTATCAGGACAGTTGCGTACAAACATGACTGCCAACTCTGAGCACTGATTGGGTAAGGTCCTGCCCTCACTCACAAGGTACTGTTCGGCTGCCTCTGCAGCTTTGTTAAGCCTAATCCAGAAATATATTGGACCCTCATTAGCATATCGTTTGATTGAATAGAAATCAGCTAATGGCATACCTGAGCAGACAGTATCCCCAAAGTGTTGCTTGAAAACACTGAACACCGCCTTAACATCTGTGACAACAAGGTTGTTACGCTTCCAGACTTTGGTCACATCCCGTGCCCTCCCCATGAGCCTAGACATCACCTCCCTAACATTCCCAGACCCAGTGTAACCCCTCTTCTCTAGGTAGACTTCCATTAACTACTCCCACTCCAGGACAGAGTACTTATCTGAGCCATCACCCCTAAAAAGAGGTGGAGCACTAACATCTGACATCACAACCACATTCAGCTTGGACGCATCAATAAAGGTTGACCCACACTGCTCAGGCAGGGAAAACTGCTGGGGTTGGTGAGGGAGACGGGCAGGAGAAAGACTTGAAACTCCAGGCTGCAGTAAACTCGCTCTGATAGATTCTCCTATCTCTGAACCAATCAGCTTAATAAGGTCACTAAGCTGACTCGGAGGCGTCCCATTATCACCGAGTACTGTGGATGATGGTACATCAAAAGACAGAGGTGGGATACCCTGGTCAGGTGGAACAAACAGCCTACCCCTCCCAGTGCTTGCAAACTCAGGACTAGCAAACGCTCTACTCCCAGGAGCTGACTGTACAATTGGTGTAAATGGAAGGACACCCCTCCCTCTACCCACACTAAAATCCCCAGCATAACACGTCTTATGGATTTGAGAATCTTCCATGGCTCAACAGAGCACTAAAATACAATGTAATTTAGTGCATTCAAATACCCAAAAAAATAAATGCAATAAACAAATTCATCCAAAACATACAAATAAGCACGAATACCTGTATCTAATGAATATGCTACATTCACTTTCACTGTTTACAGTATATATTCACTTACAGTAAGCCATCAACAAATTCACATGCGCAGGTCGTGCACCTCATCCACATACACAGCTCAGGCGGTCGGCTTGAGCTGACCAGTCGGCAGGTCACGTAATTAGGACACTGCCACAACTGGAATTCTGATGGTTGGATAATTTTTATTCGACCTGCACACGATGAGACAACACACAATATGTTAGCTCTTGGTGCAGCCACAGCTCTCGGGCACCTTGCTAGTTGAAGGTCAGGCAAAAGAGAACAGGTGCTGCACGCACACATTCAGTGCCTAACAACACACTATACAATACAAGTAAAATGATATACAACATAATTCTGACAAAATAAAAGACATAACTGCACACCACGAGACAACACACAATAGGTTAGCCCTTGGTGCAGCCACAGCTCTCGGGCACCTGCGTGAGCACATAGAAACTCACTCAAACACTGCCCCAAATACTCCCGAGTTACAATAGGTACCCTAATTAGCGATCTCGGTGAAAGTTGTTAACATACATCTTTATATTGTCCACATTGTAACAAAACCTGTAGTTGCGTAACAGCACTTTGTGTAACTTTACCACAGTTTTATATTGACAAATTACGGCGCCAAGGACAACATACCTTGCTAGTTGAAGGTCAGGCAAAAGAGAACAATAAGAGGCTACATAAAAACAGATAACCCGCGATGGACCAAACCAAAATATACACAACTTTTACAATTAGGTGTATTTGCAATATAGATACATAAAAATGTTTGTACACCAAAAAATAACATTAGCTATGCAGCTGTAATTAAATAAAGAAACCACATTGAATTATTATTATTATTAACTTATTAACATCCCCTCTTGACCTGGCCTACTTGAACTGTCCTTGTGTGCAATTTGGTGCATAATCTAGGGGAACAACATCACAGTACTACACATATAATTCAAGTCATACCTTTATTGTCATTCATGCTCTTATTTTTAACCTAGTAGTTTTGCAAAAGTGTAACCTGCGTCAATTCTAGGAAATATTGGAATAACGTGCTTAAGAGGAGCCCTGACACGCACAACAGGATAACACAACTACCACATTTTCAATTGACAATCATTGATTTAAATGGATGTGGTCAATAGATTTGTATAGGCATATATACTAATTTAATTTAACTTGTAAACCAAGGTTGGATTAGTAGGTCTATGCAACATGCACCTGGATAACCGCGTCATGAATCGGAACGGGCTCCAACGTCCTCATATACACATTATGACAAAATAAAGATCTTAATATTTCACGAAATAAAGACATAGAAGAAAACAGGTTCTAGAAACTCAATTTCTCCATGGCAATAGAATGTAAACATGTAAATTGCGCCAAACATATCCAAATATCGCCTACAACTCAATTCTCAGCGCAGCATATTGGACGACTCCACAGTTATTGATCATTCGCGACTTTAAGTCATTCCTGTTATCTCTAGAGCATCCCTTATATTTATAGCGCTGCATTTCGTCCCCCTCTGACCATGGATAGGGTTGGGAGCATTCCTGAGTTCACTTATGGTCCCACTAAGGTAATCTTAGGAGATATTCCTTTTGGCATACTGTAAATGCCTGTGCATAATGTACCTAATAAAGCATAATTATTTTAATTATCTTCAAAGGAATTCTGTAGAAGCAGCCTTTATTTTCAGACTCTGCAGGCCTGCTGGGAGGAAGCATATTACAATAAACAGGTAAGATTCACCCCACAAAAACAGTAACCACAGAAAAAAAGAGATACATTTAATCACAAAACAAGAGTTTAATTTCAAGACAGTTTAGAGAAAATGGTCATAAGAGTTTTTAATATCACTTGCAAATTGTGAGACATGAGCAGTTGTGAAATGTTGTGAGAGGCCCTCCTGAACGCACATGATATGGTCTTTAGTGGCACGGTCTCACACCTTACCTCATCTTGCAGAAGAAGTTCATGGTCCACTATCTGCTGCTCCAGAGTCGAGGCCAGGTCTCGCCCCATGTCACCATAGAGCACATGAGCGACTGGCTGGTGTCTCAGGGCAAAAAATCCCTTAGGGAGAGGTGAGTACCACGTCAGCTCTCACCTTCACTGCCATTCTCTGTCACCAGCAGCACTCCAGGAGGTGTGGGTAAAATAAACAACAGATAAATAGGAAGCCAGGAAAGTTGAAATGCTTTGTGTTTTATTTGAAGGGTGTGGAAGGAAACCCTGGAGGAGGGGAACGAACTCGCTCGGCTGGTAAGAGAATGAGAGTTAGAGACTTAGACTATCAGTCAGTGAGCTCCTTTCTAGCCTTTCAACAACTAGTCAGTACAGCAGAATATATCTGTTGTGAAATTACACTAATGGGACTTCCTGTTTCCTACGGCAGACCTGGGAAGTAAACACCTGCCTAAAAATTATTGACATGGAGCACAAGGCTGTCTGCAAGCTCCGCCGCTCTATGCACACCACCTCTCCAGCTGGCGCTGACATGTGAGTTCCATGTACTGCCCTGCATACAGCTTGCTCCATTCATCTACACATCTGGAGCTATGCAGAAAATAACTAGGGCAGTGTTCTCTGTGTGAACATTGCACATCGTTTAGCTTTCTCTGCTGCTTTTTGTTGATTTCAGCGACCCCCAAGGTCCACATCATCGTGGAGAGAGCTGTGAGGAGCATTCTGGACAAGCTGTCCAATAAGCCCTGTAGCAACCTGCTCAGCCCATCCCAGGTGGTGGTGGAGCTGGTGCCCAGGATCCTCCTGGCCCTGTGGCTTCAGCCAGAGGAAGGCCATTCAGATCACCCCATCCTCCTAAGCGGGATGGCTGTGAGTATGGTGGTGGCCGTAGGGGAGAAGCTCTCCAACACGTTGAAGGCCTCTTCTCCTCACACCCCTTTCTCCCGGGCTGCTGCTTTTGACTCTGTGAGGTCGATCCTCGGGAGAATCAGCCAGTCCTTCTCCCTGGATGACCTCAAGACCCCTTTTTTTATGAGTTCTGTCTGTGCCTTTGTGGCGGACGAGGTGAAAAGCTACTTCCAGCCTACTGCAGACACCCTGCGAGTTCCCCCTGTCGTAGTGGTGGCCTTCTCCGCCACACTACCAGCTGATATCCAAGCAGGTGAGTAGCACTCATAGAAAGCACTCTGACAGATGCCTTTTGTCATGACATCCTGGTGCCTTGTAGTAGTAGAGCCAATCAGGATTTTAATTGTCACCCCTAACACAGATGCAGACCAGGCTTCTTCCCACCTGGAGGGTGTGGAAATCCCCCATAACACAGAGGCAGACCCAGCTTCTTCCCACCCGGAGGTTGTGGACATCACCCCTAACACAGAGAAAGACCCGGCTTCTGCCCACCTGGTGGTTGAGGGATTCACCCCTAACACAGAGTTTGACCCAGCTTCTCCCCACCTAGATGTTGTTGACATCACCCGTAGCAGAGAGGAAGACCCGGCTTCTTCCCACATAGTGGTTTTGGACATCACCCCTAACACAGAGGCACACCTGGCTTCTTCCCACCTGGAGGTTGCTGACAAAACCCGTAGTACAGAGGCAGACCCGGTATCTTACCACCTGGAAGTTGAGGATATCACCCCTAACACAGAGGCACACCTGGCTTCTTCCCATCAGGAGCTTGTGGACATCACCCCAAACACAGAGGCAGACCCGGCTTCTTCCCACCTAGAGATTGCGGTCATCAACCCTAACAAAGAGGCACACCTGGCTTCTTCCCACTTGGAGGTTGTGAACGTCACCCCTAACACAGAGGCTGAGACGGCTTCTACCCACCTGAAGTTTGTGGACATCACCCCTAACACAGAGTCAGACCCTGCTTCTTTCCACCGTATGGTTGTTAACGTCACCCCTAACACAGAGGCTGAGAAGGCTTCTACCCACCTGAAGTTTGTGGACATCACCCCTAACACAGAGTCAGACCCTGCTTCTTTCCACCGTATGGTTGTTGACATCACCCATAACTCAGAGGCAGACCCAGCATCTTCCCACCTGGAGGTTGTGGACATCACCCCTAACACAGAGGCAGACCCGGCTTCTTCCCACCTAGAGATTGCGGTCATCAACCCTAACAAAGAGGCACACCTGGCTTCTTCCCACTTGGAGGTTGTTAACGTCACCCCTAACACAGAGGCTGAGAAGGCTTCTACCCACCTGAAGTTTGTGGACATCACCCCTAACACAGAGTCAGACCCTGCTTCTTTCCACCGTATGGTTGTTGACATCACCCATAACTCAGAGGCAGACCCAGCATCTTTCCACCTGGAGGTTGTGGACATCACCCCTAACACAGAGGCAGACCCGGCTTCTTCTCACCTGGAGGTTGTGGACATCACCCCTAACAAAGTGGCACACCTTGCTTCTTCCCACCTGGAGGTTGTGGACATCACCCCTAACAAAGAGGCACACCTGGCTTCTTCCCACAAGGAGCTTGTGGACATCACCCCTAACACAGAGGCTGAGACGGCTTCTACCCACCTGAAGTTTGTGGTCATCACCCCTAACACAGAGTTAGACCCGGCTTCTACCTCTCAGGAGGTTGTGGAAACCACCCCTAATACAGAGACAGACCCGGCTTCTTCCCACCTGGAGCTTGTGGACATCACCCCAAACACAGAGGCAGAACCGGCTTCTTCCCACCTGGAGTTTGTGGACATCACCCCTAACACAGATGCAGACCCGGCTTCTTCCCACCTAGAGGTTGTGGACATCACCCCAAACACAGAGGCAGATCCTGCTTCTTCCCACCTGGAGCTTGTGGACATCACCCCTAACACAGATGCAGACCCGGCTTCTTCCCACCTAGAGGTTGTGGACATCACCCCTAACACAGATGCATACCCTGCTTCTTCACTCTTGGAGGTTGTGGACGTCACACCTGAAGAAAAGCCTCTCATGGTGGCCGTCTACGCCACTCTGCCATCTGACATCCAAGCAGGTGAGTAAGACTAATAGAAAGCACTCTGACAGGTGCCGTTCATCATGATAACATGTAAAGTGTTGGTCCCGTGTTTCATGAGCTGAAATAAAATATCCCATTCAACTGGCCAGTGTTTAGAACCTATGGTTTGCATTTATTTACATTCTGTCCCGCTTTTGTCCCTTTCCAGAGGATGTTGCTGTGGTCACCCTGGACGTCACCCCACACGTCACCAAGGACGTGACCCTGGATGTTCCATGCAGGGCGAGGAAAGGGGCAGTCCAGCGTTTTTTTTGCAGGCTTTGGAGGGCAGTGTGCTGCTGCGCTTGCCACAAGGAAGAGGAGGAACAATATTAATTATTCATTAGACCAGAAACAGGATTGAACCATATACCATTAAATTCTTTGCATTATAGTTGCCTTCAATTCTGATTTTCTTCTGTTTAATTCTTAATTAATTTCAGAACATTTCTCTAAACTTTGTGGAGTAGGTTGTATAAATAGGTGGGAAACATCCCAATCCCAATTTTAATGCTTTTAATAATTAACTTATTACATTTTTTTTAGATGTATTATTTGACAAAAAAGTGCAGGGCGCGACAAAAAAACTTTAATCATCATAGAAAACTCTTGCTCACTATTAAAAATGCATTGTTTTATTTAAGCAAGGTTAAAAGATTAACGTTTCGGCCTAGTCTATGACAATATGCAAGTTGTGTTTGCCCAGTTAAAGGGGGACCCAGACTCACCCTGGTTCTTGAGGGTTGCAGACACTGAATAATTATCATTTGAAATAAATGGCACTTTTCAAGTCTTGACTAAAAATCTTTAATGAATATGAATTTAAATACAATTGACTTGAGGATCAGAGCAGGCAGGCTGACTGGCTTGCCCTGAAGGCCCTCTGCCTCTACCTCTGTGTGGTTAATCTCAGCCAAGAGGTTGTATGGGTTGTCTGTCTCTCTTAGGGTGTGAATCACTATCACTATGACCTCTCGCTCCGCCTGCCCGTTGGCCTGATTAGAAGGCTTCCCCTCTCATTCCTTGTTCACAGGAGCAGGGGTGATGGCATCCGGGGTAACCTCCTCCTCTCCTGTATCTAACCCATCTTCCTGGCTGTGAGTTCGACTGAGGTCACTCGTTCTCTCTCCCAGGGTGTTGGATAGTTTCTCCTCCTCTGTGTCTTGTGTATTTTCTACATTGTAGAATAATAGTTAAGACATCAAAACTATTAAATAACACATATGGCATCATGTAGTAACCAAAAACGTGTTACACATATCAAAATATATTTCAGATTTGAGATTCTTCAAAGTAGCCACCCTTTGCCCTGATCACAGCTTTGTACATACAGAATAATAGGAAATGTTCTGAGACCAGGTTGCGCTTTCACCTCCCCCGGTAAGAGGGGAATAAGGCAACCTCAGAGTTACATTCAAGGATACTTTATTGACACACACGGATAAAATGGACATGGAAAGGTAGTGGAATGATAGTGGTCCTGTAATGGACAGATAACAGGGGTAATGAATATGCACAATATCTGATAGCACAAGTAGAGCAACAACGCTATTAACAAAGGAAGGGCTGTATTAATGGCACAATGCTACCTGCGGAGTATTACACAACACAGTAAAACACAGAGAGGCAACTTACAATAGGCAATGGTAGTAAATATAAAGAACAACAAGTAAGAATGATATACATGTTACAAACTCACTTTGTGCACGTACACTATCCCACGGTATATCTGTGCATTCAAATTGTCATCGATAAATGCAATTGTGTTCATTGTCCGTAGCTTATGCCTGCCCATACCATAACCCCACTGCCACCATGGAGCATTCACAACGTTGACATCAGCCAACAGCTCGCCCATACGCTGATTTACAAGTGGTCTGAAGTCGTGAGGCCAGTTAGAAGTACTGCCAAATTCTCTAAAGCCGCCTTGGCTTATGGTTGAGAAATTAACATAAACGTATCTGTTAACAGCTCTGGTGGACATTCCTGCAGTCCGTAAGCCAATTGCACGCTGCCTCAAAACTTGAAACATCTGTGCATTGTGTTGTGTGACAAAACTGCACATTTTAGAGTGGCATTTTATTGTCCTCAGCACAAGGTGCACCTGTGTAATTATCATGCTGTTTAATCAGCTTCTTGATATGCCATATTTGTCAGGTGGATGGATTATCTTGGCAAAGGAGAAATGCTCGCTTACAGGGATGTAAACAAATTTGTGCACACAATTTGAGACAAATAAGTATTTTATGCGAACGAAATATTTCACACTTTTATTTCAGCTCATGAAACATGGGACCAACACTTTACATATTGCGTTAATATTTTTGTTCAGTGTAGTTATTAGGTTGGGAGAATGGGATCCTATCTGGGCTAGCTAAAGCCAACTTAATGGTTAGTAGTATGACAGAGAAAAAATAACAAGACAAATTTAAACATCACAAATCAGAGGGGGCAGGTGACCCTGTGCCCCCTTTGGCCATGACGTCTCTGCTATCAACCACATAATTCTGTCTCCGTGAATATTCAAAACAGACACATTCATTCAGGTCTGGTACTGTTCCTACCATATAGATCAGGGATGGACAATTCCTGTCCTTGGGGGCCGGAGTGGTGTCACACTTTTTCCTCACACTCTAGGAGCTCAGATGCAATAATTTAATAACCTAATAACCAAAGTTTCGACAGACAAGCTGTCTTCATCAGGGTATCCTGACGTTGGTTATTAAGTTATTAAATTATTGCATCTGAGCTCCTAGAGTGTGCGGCTCTCCTTTTCTTTTTCAAGTGTACAACTCCGATAGCCAGCACCTCGCCTAAATAGGTGTGCGTTTATTTCGCCTCCATATTAATCTGGTACTGGTCCTACCATATAGATCAGGCATGGACAATTCCAGTCCTTGGGGGTCGGAGTGGTGTCACACGTTTTCCCCATCCCTAGCAAACACAGCTGATTAAACTTATTGCATTCTAAACTGAAGCCCATGAGTACTTGATTATTAGAGTCAAATGTGTTAGCTGGGGCTGGGGAACAAGTGTAACACCAATCAGGTCCCGAGGACTGGAGTTGCCCATCCCTGATATAGATGCTCTGTTTGCACACATCGAGGGATGTGGTGACAGTGGAGACAAGGGAACACACATAAACAGCTTTGTCCTTTTAGAAGGTCGTCATAATCCTTACATAAATATGATGTGTATGCAAGAAATGCAGAGCCACTTCCAAAAACATATTGACAGAGTCTAGTATCTAGTAATCTAATCAATTAGTTTTCAACCCCTTTGTTATGGCAAGCCTAAATAATCTCAGGAGTAAAAATGTGCTTAACAAGTCACATAATCAGTTAGATGGACTCACTATGTGTGTAATAATAGTGATTTTCAAACGACTACATAATCTCTGTACCCCACACATACAATTATCTATAAGGTCCCTCAGTCCAGCAGTGAATTTGAAACATAGATTAAACCACAAAGACCAGGGAGGTTTTCCAATGCCTCGCAAAGTAGGGCACCTTTTGGTAGATGGGTACAATTAAAGCAGACATTGAATATTCCTTTGAGCATGGTGAAGGTATTAATTACGCTTTGGATGGTGTATTAATACACCCAGTCACTACAAAAATACAGGCGTCCTTTTCTAACTCAGCTGCCGGAGAGGAAGGAGAACTATCAGGGATTTCACCATGAGGCCAATGGTGGCTTTAAAACAGTTAGACAGTTTAATGGCTTTGATAGGAGAAAACTGAGGATGAATCATCAACATTGTAGTTACTCCACAATACTAACCTAATTGACAGAGTATGCACTCACTAACTGTAAGTCGTTCTGGATAAGAGCGTCTGCTAAATGACTAAAATGTAATGTAAAAGAAGGAAACCTGTACATGCATTGTGTTTGCAATAAGGCACTAAAGTAAAACTGCAAATAATGTGGCAAATAAATTAACTTTATGTCCTGAATACAAAGTGTAATGTTTGGGGCAAATCCAACACAACACATCACTGAGTACCACTCTTCATATTTCCAAGCATGGTGGTGGCTGCATCATGTTATGGGTATGCATGTCATTGGCAAGGACTAGAGACTTTTTTAGGATAAAAAGAAACGGAATAGAGCTAAGTACAGTCAGAATCCTAGAGGAAAACCTGGTTCAGTCTGCTTTCCAACAGACACTGGGAGACAAATTCCCTCTTCAGCAGGACAATAACCTAAAACACAAGGCCAAATATTCACTGGAGTTGCTTACCAAGATGACATTGAATGTTCCTGAGTGGCTTAGTTACAGTTTTGACTTAATTCGGCTTGAAAACTTATGGCAAAAAATAAATAAAATGGCTGTCTATATAATGTATATTGCATATATTTTACAATCCAGTTGTGCAAAGCTCTTGGAGACTTACCCAGAAAGACACAGCTTTAATCGACTCAGGGGTGTGAATACTTATATAAATGAGATATTTCTGTATTTCATTTCCAATACATTTGCAAAAATTTCAAAAACGTGTTTTCACTTTGTCATTATGGGGTATTGTATGTAGCTGCAGAGAGAAAATATTATAATTGAATCCATTTTGAATTCAGGCTGTAAGAAAACAACATGTGGAATAAGTTAAGGGGTATGAATACTTTCTGAATGCACTGTATATCTGCAAGAAAATTATAAATATGTGAATGTTTGAAAGGGGGTCATATAAACATTGCCTTATTTATATTTTTACAGACAATATTAAGTGAATTCTGTCTGAAATAGTCATGCTATAATGGGCATAGTTTCTCAGACCAAATTTCCATTCTGGCTGAAACAAAGCATTCTGATCATGCTCCAGTCAAATACAGCTATAGGGAATTCCTATACATTGTCCAATCTCCTTCCACACATTGATTTAATTCTTCGCATCTTTATTCAGAAACAAACAAACTTGAAATTAAGTGCTGTTTCAGTGTCTTGTTGCAGGTTGTGCAATGTTCAAAAGTGTGTGTGATATTAGCATTAACTTGTGTGTGTGGTGTCAAGTGTGGATGGTCCTATGTATGCAAATAGCCGAGATTGGATATTTCAGCACCATGGACAGCAGCGACATTGGGATAGCGAGATCTGTAATTCAGCAACACATGACACTGGATAGCGGCTGTCCCAGGTGAACTTGGCATTGGGAAAATCCCATCTAATAGGAAACGAGGCATAGGAGGCAAAAAGACTGAAGGAGAAGATTCCCACAGGAACTCTATGCTTAACTGTTCTGCCACATTCATTTCAAATGTTACATTTTTCGATTTGTAAATAAAAGGGAACACATCTGCAAATAATGTAAATGGACTTTTCTAACTACACTGTACAGCTTTAGTGTGTCTGTGTGTCATAGGTACAACTGCAAGCAATTCGCTTCTCTAATCCTTCTCAAATGTCTGTTTAATGTGAGAAACTAAATTAAAAACAACCGTTAGACTAATACAATGCGTACTGTCACAAATTATTACTATTCCCAACAAGACAACAAAGTGATGGTCTTTGCCCACCATGGAGACTTATAAAGGCTACTTCCCCCCCACCAAAAGTTCCCACGCAGAGCGATGTTGTTTACTACATCATTATGCATATGTAGCGTGGTTCGTTCTGCGTTGTGTACTTTTAATTAGGACACTGCCACAACTGGAATTCTGATGGTTGGATAATTTTTATTCGACCTGCACACGAAAAGACAAAAAAATGATGTTAGCCCTTGGTGTAGCCACAGCTCTCGGGCACCTTGCTAGTTGAAGGTCAGGCAAAAGAGAACAAGTGCTGCATGCACACATTCAGTGCCTAACAACACACTATACAATACAAGTAAAATGATATACAACATAATTCTGACAAAATAAACGACATACCTGCACACCACGAGACAACACACAATAGCTTAGCCCTTGGTGCAGCCACAGCTCTCGGGCACCTGCGTGAGCACATAGAAACTCACTCAAACACTGACCCAAATACTCCCGAGTTACAATAGGTACCCAAATTAGCGAGCTCGGTGAAAGTTGTTAACATAAATCTTTATATTGTCCACATTGTAACAAAACCTATAGTTGCGTAACAGCACTTTGTGTAACTTTACCACAGTTTTATATTGACAAATTACGGCACCAAGGACAACTGTACGGGTTCGGCCGAGGCTGCCTCTCTCCCTTGTTCGGGCAGGTTTCGGCGTTCGTCGTCTCCGGAATTCTAGCTGCCACCGTTGGATGTTTCATGTTCGTTTGCTTTTGTCTATTGTGTTCACACCTGTTCTGAGTTTAGCATGATGAGTGTCCTATAAGTGTCTCGTTGTGTTTGTCTATTGTTGTGTGGTATTTGATTTTGTCAGTCGTGTGTTGGTTTTGTTCGTGTTCGCTCGATTGAGCTTTCCTCCACTGTGTTGGAGTGTTTCCGCACTTGTCTAGTGCGCTTAGTTCATTTTGCCTTGGTGCGTTTTTTCGCCTTGGCTAGTGTACCTGTATTCCTGTGTTGGATTATTCTACTAAAGTCATTTGGACTATACTCCGGTGTCCTGCGTATGATTCCACCACATCACCCACCTACACCAACCATTGACAACAACATACCTTGCTAGTTGAAGGTCAGGCAAAAGAGAACAATAAGAGGGTACATAAATACAGATAACCCGCGATGGACCAAACCAAAATACACAAAACTTTTACAATTAGGTGTATTTACAATATAGATATATACAAATGTTTGTACATCAAAAAATTACATTAGCTATGCAGCTGTAATTAAATAAAAACCACATTGAATTATTATTATTATTATTATTATTATTATTATTATTAACTTATTAACATCCCCTCTTGACCTGGCCTAGTTGAACTGTCCTTGTGTGCAACTTGGTGCATAATCTAGGGGAACAACATCACACTACTACATTCACCCCTACTGTTTTACACTAGATTATAAACACAAAACAAAACACATTACCTCGAAGGTACCAAAGCAAAGAAAGAAAAAAAACATTTCACACCCACAGGGCGACAGAGTAACCCAGTGTAGTCCCTTAATTCTAGACCCGCAAATGGTCGATCAGCTGGAAAGCTATCCCGTGAAGGATTAGGAAAAATAAGAGGTAGCGAATCCCTTATTCAACCCTATACAAAAAATGCCAAATATATTTTATGCTGATGAACTACACACAAAGTTACATGAATTGTCAAAAATATTAGACAAACCCACAAATCACTCTAAGACCCACTTAGATTACCACATACACACAACAAAGAAAAGGTAGGCAATATCCTACCGTCACTGAGAAACCAAGAAATGTTTCATTTCCTGTGTAGACATAGTTTGGATTAGCCTATTCACTGGATTATTAAATCTACCTAGTCTAGTCCGAACACCCTCACCCAAAAACCTAGCAGGAATGTCACGGACAGCACCATCCGTGCTCAAAGGTCTAACCTCAGGTTGGGGAGTACTACAGATCAGCATATCCGGAGCCAGCACACTTTCAATTTCCGACTCAACACTAGTAGTGTCAGACGACTGATCAGAATCCTGGTAGATTGTCACAGACCAGACTGACAAAGCATCTTCAACCAAGTTAACAACATCAGGCACAGCACCATCCCAGCTGAGTGGAGTTTCACTATCAGAATTCTTGTAGGCTTTGGGGATCTCAGCCCCGAAACCTGAAGGATCTGGAGAAGGTCTGTATGGAGGAGCGGGCCAAAATCCCTGCTGCAGTGTGTGCAAACCTGGTCAAGACCTACAGGAAACGTATGATCTCTGTAACTGCAAACAAAGGTTTCTGTACCAAATAATAAGTTCTGCTTTTCTGATGTATCAAATACTTATGTCATGCAATAAAATGCAAATTAATTACTTAAAAATCATGCAATGTGATTTTCTGGATTTTTGTTTTACATTTCATATCTCACAGTTGAAGTGTACGTATGATAAAAATTACAGACCTCTACATGCTTTGTAAGTAGGAAAACCTGCAAAATCGGCAGTGTTTCAAATACTTGTTCTCCCCACTGTATGTACTGGATATCATTTTTATTTTACATTTTTAGTCATTTAGCAGACGCTCTTATCCAGAGAGACTTACAGTTAGTGAGTGCATACATCATTTTTATTTTCATACTGGCCCCCCATGGGAATCGAACCCACAACCCTGGCGTTGCAAACGCCATGCTCTACCAACTGAGCAACATCCCTGCCGGCAATTCCCTCCCCTACCCTGGACAACGCTGGGCCAATTGTGCGGCGCCTCATGGGTCTCCCGGTCGCGGCCGGCTACGACAGAGCCTGGATTCGAACCAGAATCTCTAGTGGCACAGCTAGCACTGCGATGCAGTGCCTTAGACCACTGCGCCACTCAAAGGCTGCCAGCTTTGCAACCCATCTCTGCTCGCATGCATCGTCTCGGCTTTGTAAGAATATATTTGAGTGGATTGTTGTCGGTCCACACAGTAAACTTATGCCCTCGCAGCCATTGGCTGAATTTATCATGAATGGCCCATTTCATGGCTAGAAATTCCAGCCGGTGAGCAGGATACTTGGATTGTGCATGATTAAGAGATTTACTAGCAAAAGCTATCGGCCTGGCTATGTCCTTCCCATCTTGCACTTGTGATAGTACAGCTCCAGAACCACTAGTAGATGCATCCGCGGAAAGTAGAAATGGCTGAGAAAAATCTGGATGAACCAGCAGTGCCTGGTAAACTAGTGCTGATTTCAAAGCTTCAAAAGCAAGTCGACATTCGGCAGTCCAGTCTGCAGCAGTGAGCCTGCGAGGGGGACCAGGCCTCTTCCTACCCTTGCCTCTCCTAGGCTTCTTCTGACCTGTAGTTAGCTGAAACAATGGCCTAGCAACCATGGAACAATTCTCAATGTAGTGCTGATAGTATACTACCATACCAAGGAAATAACCTATTTTGATAGGAGACGGTGTGACACCATCAGCTTCACTCTCAGCTTCACTCAGTCACATTCAAAATGGTTTGAATTTTAGCAGGGTCAGTGGCTACACCCTCCTGAGAAATGATGTGGCCCAAAAACTTTACAGACCTCCTCAGAAACTTGCACTTAGACGGAGACAGTTTAGACCATCTCAAGTCTCTGCAGACTCTCTTCCTCCGTCTTAGCAAAAACCATCAGGTCATTCAAGTAACAAAGGAGACTTAGAACGTTTTGGTCACCAAAGATGGTCAGCATCATTCCCATAAAAGTAGCCGGGCTGTTGCAGAGGCCCTGAGGTAACTGATTGTACTCGTGCAGACCTAAAGGGGAGGAAAAGGCAGTGTATTTCTTGTCCACTTCATGCAGTGTCACGTTGTAATACCCTGACGTCAAATCCATTGTGCTGAAGAAGGCATTACCTCCCAGCGTGGCCAGTACATCAGCATGATGAGGCAGGGGATGAGCATCCTTTACTGTGCGGGCATTTAACCACCTGAAGTCAGTACATAGGCGCAAGTCCCCATTCTTTTTCCATACCAGCACCAATGGTGAGGCATACTCGCTGCTGGATTTTCTGACGATTTCCTTTTCCTCCATATCATCCAGTGTTTCCCTGAGTTTTTGGTAATGAGCTGGAGACAGCCTACGATAAGGTCATCGAAATGGGCGGTCATCAGTCAGCCGTATGCGAAGGCAGAACTCCTTTGCCTCGCCACAATCTAGGCTATGTCTAGAGAACACTGTGTCATACTTCCCAATTAAGTTGACAAGTTTATCTTTCCAGAACTGTGAAACTGGACACTCCTCAACAGACAGACCTTGAAGTCCAAGATTCCTCAGTGTACTGTTGCCATTATCTACACTGCCACCAACTGAACTCTTAGCTGTCAGACTGCCATGTGATCTGTCACATTGAGCCTTTGCCACATTCTGATGAGCTGCTTGCTGCTTGACATCATTAAAAAACTCCAATGCAATGCAAGGGTACACATCCGCCACTTCAGCATTTCGTCTCAGGGTAACTGGCGATGTTGTTGGATTCACAATCTTCACAGGGAGCCATCCATCCCCCCACAGAGGCGTAACTACTCTCCCCACTAGTATGTGTCGATTCACACAACGAGACGTGCTGGGCTCGACAACAACAGTACTGCCCACAGAGAGTTTTGTCTTTGGGGGTAGGCGGCCCCACACCAGATGCTCACGCATGGCTTGGAGCGTTACTGCTCTCTTCAACTTAATGGTGCCCACTTTATCTGGGATGGAGTCTCCTCTCCATCTCTCCAGATTTGACATCACACTGGCTAGAGGAACCTGGTGTACCCGCCAGTAGCTGTCATTTGATTTGAACTGTCTAATCAGAGACTTCAACACATTAGTGCCCACAATGAATTCATCAACCTGCCCATCAACAATAAGCACTGGGACTACATAACAGAAGCCATAAAGTTGAATTTTTAAGTCACACATGCCCACTGGGCTAGTTTGTTCCCACCACAACCCACCAGGATGATGTCTGAAGGAGCTAGAAAGTTCCCCTCTACCACTCCTGCCTCCCTCAACCGAGGTACAATATCTGCGCGCAGAGTAGTAGCCATGGACCCTCTATCTAACATCCCCTTCAGCTCAACTTTATCCTGTACTAGCACAGTGGTGTAAAACAAACTGTCATTCTGATTGTGTTCTGAAAAATGACTGTGTTGTTCTTGGGTACTGACTCACAAAAGTAAGAATAAACAGATTGGATATCATCATCAGTGGAGGAAAAATAAGAATGCCCCACATTGCCCTCCTCAGAACGGAGGCTTTCTAGTTTCCCTGAGACCTGCCAGTCTGTCCACATCCAGGGTTCTGTGGTTGCCCAGCCTCACTACCGTCAAAGCTCATGTGGCCCGGAGAAAAGCACTTGACGCACAGCTGGTGCATCTGACAGTGAGCTTTGGTCCAGTGATTAGTGCTTCCACAGTCAGCGCACTCATGCTGACGTTTGTGGAACTGTTTACGGGGCCCTCTACATTTAACATGTTTAAGTCATTTAGCAGACGCTCTTATCCAGAGCTACTTACAGTTAGTGCATACGTAACTTTTTTTTTTTCATACCCCCCGTGGGAATCGAACCCACAACCCTGGCGTTGCAAACACCATGCTCTACGAACTGAGCCGGCCATTCCCTCCACTACCCTAGGCGACGCTGGTCCAATTGTGCGCCGCCCCATGGTTCTCCCAGTTGCGGCCGGCTACGACAGAGCCTGGATTCAAACCAGGATCTCTAGTGGCACAGCTAGCACTGCGATGTAGTGCCTTAGACCACTGCACCACTCACAGACTGAGTATTGCTGACCAGAGCCTTCTCTAACAAAGTCAAAACTGTATTTAATGTCCCACCCTCAGATACAGATGGTGCCTGGTCTGGTTCACGGCCACATTGAGAAAAAGATGACACATTAGGTCTTTTCACAGGACCCACTCCCTCCTGAGGGCAGTCAAAAACAGCAGCAACCTGCTGTGAAAGTTGTGTTCTACATGCTTTACGTTCCCTTAACAGTTCATCCAACCGATCCTGTACCTCACTGGCTGTCCAGTCACAAATGGGTTTGCTCTTGAACACTTGGGCCAACTCTTTATCAGGACAGTTGCGTACAAACATGACTGCCAACTCTGAGCACTGATTGGGTAAGGTCCTGCCCTCACTCACAAGGTACTGTTCGGCTGCCTCTGCAGCTTTGTTAAGCCTAATCCAGAAATCTATTGGACCCGCATTAGCATATGGTTTGATTGAATAGAAATCAGCTAATGGCATACCTGAGCAGACAGTATCCCCAAAGTGTTGCTTGAAAACACTGAACACCGCCTTAACATCTGTGACAACAAGGTTGTTACGCTTCCAGACTTTGGTCACATCCCGTGCCCTCCCCATGAGCCTAGACATCACCTCCCCAACATTCCCAGACCCAGTGTAACCCCTCTTCTCTAGGTAGACTTCCATTAACTCCTCCCACTCCAGGACAGAGTACTTATCTGAGCCATCACCCCTAAAAAGAGGTGGAGCACTAACATCTGACTTCACAACCAGATTCAGCTTGGACGCATCAATAAAGGTTGACCCACACTGCTCAGGCAGGGGAAACTGCTGGGGTTGGTGAGGGGGACGGGCAGGAGAAAGACTTGAAACCCCAGGCTGCAGTAAACTCACTCTGATAGATTCTCCTATCTCTGAACCAATCTGCTTAATAATGTCACTAAGCTGACTCGGAGGCGTCCCACTATCACCGAGTACTGTGGATGATGGTACATCAAAAGACAGAGGTCTTGCTAACAGCGCCGGAGAAGATGGCTGCCGTTTTACAGCCCTCTAACCAATTGTACTATTATGTGTGTTTTTCCGCGTTATTTGTAATTTATTTTGTACATAATGTTTCTGCCATCGTCTCTTATAACCAAAAAGAGCTTCTTGATATCAGGACAGCGATTACTCACCTCGTATTGGACAAAGATTTTTTCTTCAACGAGGCGGCCGCGAAGGATATCATACAGACACCCGACAAGGCCCAAATCCCCGTCATTCGCGTGAGGAAGAGACGGAGATATCGCGGACGAAGATCGGGGTGCCTTGTAAGGATCTGACGGCGAGCGAGTAAACTGCCTCTTCCATCAATCCTATTAGCCAACGTTCAATCTCTTGAAAATAAAGTGGACGATTTAAGATTACGGTTATCCTACCAACGGGACATTAAAAACTGTAATATCTTATGTTTCACGGAGTCGTGGCTGAACGACAACAATGATAACATTCAGCTAGCAGGCTATACGCTACATCGGCAGGACAGAACGGCTGACTCCGGGAAGACAAGGGGTGGCGGTCTGTGTATATTTGTAAACAACAGCTGGTGCACAAAATCAAATACTAAGGAAGTCTCTACGTTTTGCTCGCCTGAGGTAGAGTATCTTATGATAAGCTGTAGACCACACTATTTACCAAGAGAGTTTTCATCTATATTTTTCATAGCTGTCTATTTGCCACCACAAACCAATGCTGGCATTAAGATTGCACTGAATGAGTTGTACAAGGCCATTAATCAACAGGAAAACGCTCATCCAGATGCAGCGCTCCTAGTGGCCGGGCACTTTAATGCAGGGAAACTTAAATCCGTTCTACCTAATTTCTACCAGCATGTTAAATGTGCAACCAGAGGGAAAAAAAACTCTAGACCACCTTTACTCCACACACAGAGACGCATACAAAGCTCTCCCTCGCCCTCCATTTGGCAAATCTGACCATAACTCTATCCTCCTGATTCCTGCTTATAAGCAAAAACTAAAGCAGGAAGCACCAGTGACTCGGTTAATAAAAAAGTGGTCAGATGACGCAGATGCTAAGCTACAGGACTGTTTTGCTAGCACAGACTGGAACATGTTCCGGGATTCTTCAGACAGCATTGAGGAGTACACCACATCAGTCACTGGCTTCATCAATAAGTGCATCGATGATGTCGTCCCCACAGTGACCGTACGTACATACCCCAACCAGAAGACATGGATTACAGGAAACATCCGCACTGAGCTAAAGGGTAGAGCTGCCGCTTTCAAGGAACGGGACTCTAACCCGGACGCTTATAAGAAATCCCGCTATGACCTCCGACGAACCATCAAACAGGCAAAGAGTCAATACAGGTCTAAGATTGAATCATACTACACTGGCTCTGACGCTCGTCGGATGTGGCAGGGCTTGAAAGCTATTACAGACTACAAAGGGAAGCACAGCCGCGAGCTGCTCAGTGACACAAGCCTACCAGACGAGCTAAACCACTTCTATGCTCGCTTCGAGGCAAGCAACACTGAAGCATGCATGAGAGCACCAGCTGTTTCGGATGACTATGTGATCACGCTCTCCGTAGCCGATGTGAGTAAGACTTTTAAGCAGGTCAACATTCACAAGGCCGCAGGGCCAGACGGATTACCAGCACGTGTACTCCGAGCATGTGCTGACCAACTGGCAAGTGTCTTCACTGACATTTTCAACATGTCCCTGACTGAGTCTGTAATACCAACATGTTTCAAGCAGACCACCATAGTCCCCGTGCCCAAGGACTCTAAGATAACCTGCCTAAATGACTACCGACCCGTAGCACTGACGTCTGTAACCATGAAGTGCTTTGAAAGGCTGGTCATGGCTCACATCAACAGCATTATCCCAGAAACCCTAGACCCACTCCAATTTGCATACCGCCCCAACAGATCCACAGATGATGCAATCTCTATCGCACTCCACACTGCCCTTTCCCACCTGGACAAGAGGAACACCTACGTGAGAATGCTATTCATTGACTACAGCTCAGCATTCAACACCATAGTGCCCTCTAAGCTCATCACTAAGCTAAGGATCCTGGGACTAAACACCTCCCTCTGCAACTGGATCCTGGACTTCCTGACGGGCCGCCCCCAGGTGGTAAGGGTAGGTAACAACACATCTGCCACACTGATCCTCAACACGGGGGCCCCTCAGGGGTGCGTGCTCAGTTCCCTCCTGTACTCTCTGTTCACCCATGACTGCATGGCCAGGCACGACTCCAACACCATCATTAAGTTTGCCGACGACACAACAGTGGTAGGCCTGATCACCGACAACGATGAGACAGCCTATAGGGAGGAGGTCAGAGATCTGGCCGTGTGGTGCCAGGACAGCAACCTCTCCCTCAACATGACCAAGACAAAGGAGATGATTGTGGACTACAGGAAAAAAAAGAGGACTGAGCACGCCCCCATTCTCATCGACAGGGCTGTAGTGGAACAGGTTGAGAGCTTCAAGTTCCTTGGTGTCCACATCACCAACGAACTATCATGGTCCAAACACACCAAGACAGTCGTGAAGAGGGCACGACAAAGCCTATTCCCCCTCAGGAGACTAAAAAGATTTGGCATGGGTCCTCAGATCCTCAAATTTTTTTACAGCTGCACCATCGAGAGCATCCTGACTGGTTGCATCACCGCCTGGTATGGCAACTGCTTGGCCTCCGACCACAAGGCACTACAGAGGGTAGTGCGTACGGCCCAGTACATCACTGGGGCAAAGCTTCCTGCCATCCAGGACCTCTATACCAGGCGGTGTCAGAGGAAGGCCCTCAAAATTGTCAAAGACCCTAGCCACCCTAGTCATAGACTGTTCTCTCTGCTACCGCACGGCAAGCAGTACCGGAGTGCCAAGTCTAGGTCCAAAAGACTTCTCAACAGCTTCTACCCCCAAGCCATAAGACTCCTGAACAGCTAATCATGGCTACCCGGACTATTTGCACTGCCCCCCCACCCCATCCTTTTTGCGCTGCTGCTACTCTGTTAAGTACTTATGCATAGTCACTTTAACTCTACCCACATGTACATATTACCTCAACTACCTCAACTAGCCGGTGCCCCCGCACATTGACTCTGCAACGGTACCCCCCTGTATATATAGCCTCCCTACTGTCACTTTATTATACTTCTGCTCTTTTTTTTCTCAACACTTTTTTTGTTGTTGTTTTATTCTTACTTTTTTTGTTAAAATAAATGCACTGTTGGTTAAGGGCTGTAAGTAAGCATTTCACTACCTGTTGTATTCAGCGCATGTGACCAATAAAATTTGATTTGATTTGATACCCTGGTCAGGTGGAACAAAAAGCCTTCCCTTCCCAGTGCTTGCAAACTCAGGACTAGCAAACGCTCTACTCCCAGGAGCTTACTGTACAATTGGTGTAAATGGAAGGACACCCCTCCCTCTACCCACACTAAAATCCCCAGCATAACACGTCTTATGGATTTGAGAATCTTCCATGGCTCAACAGAGCACTAAAATACAATGTAATTTAGTGCATTCAAATACCAAAAAAAAAAAATGCAATAAACGAATTCATCCAAAACATACAAATAAGCACGAATACCTGTATCTAATGAATATGCTACATTCACTTTCACTGTTTACAGTATATATTCACTTACAGTAAGCCATCAACAAATTCACATGCGCAGGTCGTGCACCTCATCCACATGCACAGCTCCGGCGGTCGTCTTGAGCTGACCAGTCGGCAGGTCACGTAATTAGGACAATGCCACAACTGGAATTCTGATGGTTGGATAATTTTTATTCGACCTGCACACGAAGAGACAACACACAATATGTTAGCTCTTGGTGCAGCCACAGCTCTCGGGCACCTTGCTAGTTGAAGGTCAGGCAAAAGAGAACAGGTGCTGCATGCACACATTCAGTGCCTAACAACACACTATACAATACAAGTAAAATGATATACAACATAATTCTGACAAAATAAATGACATACCTGTACACGAAGAGACAACACACAATAGGTTAGCCCTTGGTGCAGCCACAGCTCTCGGGCACCTGCGTGAGCACATAGAAACTCACTGTCTAATCAGAGACTTCAACACATTAGTTCCCACAATGAGTTCATCAACCTGCCCATCAACAATAAGCACTGGGACTACATAACAGAAGCCATAAAGTTGAATTTTTAAGTCACACATGCCCACTGGGCTAGTTTGTTCCCACCACAACCCACCAGGATGATGTCTGAAGGAGCTAGAAAGTTCCCCTCTACCACTCCTGCCTCCCTCAACCGAGGTACAATATCTGCGCGCAGAGTAGTAGCCATGGACCCACTATCTAACATCCCCTTCAGCTCAACTTTATCCTGTACTAGCACAGTGGTGTAAAACAAACTGTCATTCTGAGTAATTCTCATTGTGTTCTGAAAAATGACTGTGTTGTTCTTGGGTACTGACTCACAAAAGTAAGAATAAACAGATTGGATATCATCATCAGTGGAAGAAAAATAAGAATGCCCCACATTGCCCTCCTCAGAACGGAGGCTTTCTAGTTTTCCTGAGACCTGCCAGTCTGTCCACATCCAGGGTTCTGTCGCTGCCCAGCCTCACTACAGTCAAAGCTCATGTGGCCCGGAGAAAAGCACTTGACGCACAGCTGGTAAATCTGACAGTGAGCTTTGGTCCAGTGATTAGTGCTTCCACAGTCAGCGCACTCATGCTGACGTTTGTGGAACTGTTTACGGGGCCCTCTACATTTAACATGTTTAAGTCATTTAGCAGACGCTCTTATCCAGTGCGACTTACAGTTAGTGCATACGTAACTTTTTTTTTTCATACCCCCCGTGGGAATCGAACCCACAACCCTGCCGTTGCAAACACCATGCTCTACGAACTGAGCCGGCCATTCCCTCCACTACCCTAGGCGACGCTTGTCCAATTGTGCGCCGCACCATGGGTCTCCCGGTCGCGGCCGGCTACGACAGAGCCTGGATTCAAACCAGGATCTCTAGTGGCACAGCTAGCACTGCGATGTAGTGCCTTAGACCACTGCACCACTCACAGACTGAGTATTGCTGACCAGAGCCTTCTCTAACAAAGTCAAAACTTTCTTTAATGTCCCACCCTCAGATACAGATGGTGCCTGGTCTGGTTCACGGCCACATTGAGAAAAAGATGACACAGGTTGTTACGCTTCCAGACTTTGGTCACATCCCGTGCCCTCCCCATGAGCCTAGACATCACCTCCCCAACATTCCCAGACCCAGTGTAACCCCTCTTCTCTAGGTAGACTTCCATTAACTCCTCCCACTCCAGGACAGAGTACTTATCTGAGCCATCACCCCTAAAAAGAGGTGGAGCACTAACATCTGACTTCACAAACAGATTCAGCTTGGACGCATCAATAAAGGTTGACCCACACTGCTCAGGCAGGGGAAACTGCTGGGGTTGGTGAGGGGGACGGGCAGGAGAAAGACTTGAAACCCCAGGCTACAGTAAACTCGCTCTGATAGATTCTCCTATCTCTGAACCAATCAGCTTAATAAGGTCACTAAGCTGTCTCGGAGGTGTCCCATTATTACCGAGTACTGTGGATGATGGTACATCAAAAGACAGAGATGGGATACCCTGGTCAGGTGGAACAAACAGCCTACCCCTCCCAGTGCTTGCAAACTCAGGACTAGCAAACGCTCTACTCCCAGGAGCTGACTGTACAATTGGTGTAAATGGAAGGACACCCCTCCCTCTACCCACACTAAAATCCCCAGCATAACACGTCTCATGGATTTGAGAATCTTCCATGGCTCAACAGAGCACTAAAATACAATGTAATTTAGTGCATTCAAATACCCCAAAAAATTAATGCAATAAACAAATTCAATGAAAACATACAAATATGCACGAATACCTGTATCTAATATGCTACATTCACTTTCACTGTTTACAGTATATATTCACTTACAGTAAGCCATCAAGAAATTCACATGCGCAGGTCGTGCACCTCATCCACATGCACAGCTCCGTCGGTAGGCTACGTACTGCAACTAGGCTACGTACTGCAACTAGGCTACGTACTGCAACTAGGCTACGTACTGCAACTAGGCTACGTACTGCAACTAGGCTACATCCTGCAACTAGGCTACATCCTGCAACTAGGCTACATCCTGCAACTAGGCTACATCCAGCAACTAGGCTACATCCTGCAACTAGGCTACATCCTGCAACTAGGCTACGTACTGCAACTAGGCTACGTACTGCAACTAGGCTACGTACTGCAACTAGCCTACGTACTGCAACTAGGCTACGTACTGCAACTAGGCTACGTACTGCAACTAGGCTACGTACTGCAACTAGGCTACGTACTGCAACTAGGCTACTTCCTGCAACTAGGCTACGTACTGCAACTAGGCTACGTACTGCAACTAGGCTACATCCTGCAACTAGCCTATACTGCAACTAGGCTACATACTGCAACTAGGCTACATACTGCAACTAGCCTACATACTGCAACTAGCCTACATACTGCAACTAGCCTACATACTGCAACTAGGCTACGTACAGCAACTAGGCTACGTACTGCAACTAGGCTACGTACTGCAACTAGGCTACGTACTGCAACTAGGCTACGTACTGCAACTAGGCTACGTACTGCAACTAGGCTACTTCCTGCAACTAGGCTACTTCCTGCAACTAGGCTACTTCCTGCACCTAGGCTACATCCTGCAACTAGGCTACGTACTGCAACTAGGCTAAGTACTGCTAATAGGCTACATCCTGCAACTAGGCTACATCCTGCAACTAGGCTACATCCTGCAACTAGGCTACATCCTGCAACTAGGCTACATCCTGCAACTAGGCTACATCCTGCAACTAGGCTACGTACTGCAACTAGGCTACGTACTGCAACTAGGCTACCTACTGCAACTAGGCTACATCCTGTAACTAGGCTACATCCTGCAACTAGGCTACATCCTGCAACTAGCCTATACTGCAACTAGGCTACATACTGCAACTAGGCTACATACTGCAACTAGCCTACATACTGCAACTAGCCTACATACTGCAACTAGCCTACATACTGCAACTAGGCTACGTACAGCAACTAGGCTACGTACTGCAACTAGGCTACGTACTGCAACTAGGCTACGTGCTGCAACTGGGCTACGTACTGCAACTAGGCTACGTACTGCAACTAGGCTACGTACTGCAACTAGTCTAAGTACTGCTAATAGGCTACATACTGCAACTAGGCTACATCCTGCAACTAGGCTACGTACTGCAACTAGGCTACGTACTGCAACTAGTCTAAGTACTGCTAATAGGCTACATCCTGCAACTAGGCTACATCCTGCAACTAGGCTACATCCTGCAACTAGGCTACATCCTGCAACTAGGCTACATCCTGCAACTAGGCTACATACTGCAACTAGGCTACATACAGCAACTAGGCTACATACTGCAACTAAATGCAATAAACAAATTAATCCAAAACATACAAATAAGCACGAATACCTGTATCTAATATGCTACATTCACTTTCACTGTTTACAGTATATATTCACTTACAGTAAGCCATCAACAAATTCACATGCGCAGGCCGTGCACCTCATCCACATGCACAGCTCCGGCGGTAGGCTACGTACTGCAACTAGGCTACGTACTGCAACTAGGCTATGTACTGCAACTAGGCTACATCCAGCAACTAGGCTACATCCATCAACTAGGCTACATCCTGCAACTAGGCTACATTCAGCAACTAGGCTACATCCAACAACTAGGCTACATACTGCAACTAGGCTACATACTGCAACTAGGCTACGTACTGCAACTAGGCTACATACTGCAACTAGGCTACCTACTGCAACTAGGCTACGTACTGCAACTAGGCTACGTACTGCAACTAGGCTACGTACAGCAACTAGGCTACGTACAGCAACTAGGCTACGTACTGCAACTAGGCTACGTACTGCAACTAGACTACGTACTGCAACTAGACTACATCCTGTAACTAGGCTACATCCTGCAACTAGGCTACATCCTGCAACTAGCCTATACTGCAACTAGGCTACATACTGCAACTAGCCTATACTGCAACTAGGCTACATACAGCAACTAGGCTACTTCCTGCAACTAGGCTACTTCCTGCAACTAGGCTACATCCTGCAACTAGGCTACATCCTGCAACTACGCTACATCCTGCAACTAGGCTACATCCTGCACCTAGGCTACATCCAGCAACTAGGCTACATCCTGCAACTAGGCTACATCCTGCAACTAGGCTACATCCTGCAACTAGGCCACATACAGCAACTAGGCTACATACAGCAACTAGGCTACGTACTGTAACTAGGCTACATACTGCAACTAGGCTACATACTGCAACCAGGCTACATACTGCAACTAGGCTACATACTGTAACTAGGCTACATACTGCAACTAGGCTACGTACTGCAACTAGGCTACGTACTGCAACTAGGCTACATCCTGCAACTAGGCTACATCCTGCAACTAGGCTACATCCTGCAACTAGGCTACATCCAGCAACTAGGCTACATCCTGCAACTAGGCTACATCCTGCAACTAGGCTACGTACTGCAACTGGGCTACGTACTGCAACTAGGGCTACGTGCTGCAACTAGGCTACATACAGCAACTAGGCTACGTACTACAACTAGGCTACGTACTGCAACTAGTTTACTTCCTGCAACTAGGCTACTTCCTGCAACTTGGCTACTTCCTGCACCTAGGCTACATCCTGCAACTAGGCTACGTACTGCAACTAGGCTAAGTACTGCTAATAGGCTACATCCTGCAACTAGGCTACATCCTGCAACTAGGCTACATCCTGCAACTAGGCTACATCCTGCAACTAGGCTACATCCTGCAACTAGGCTACGTACTGCAACTAGGCTACGTACTGCAACTAGGCTACCTACTGCAACTAGGCTACATCCTGTAACTAGGCTACATCCTGCAACTAAGCTACATCCTGCAACTAGCCTATACTGCAACTAGGCTACATACTGCAACTAGGCTACATACTGCAACTAGCCTACATACTGCAACTAGCCTACATACTGCAACTAGCCTACATACTGCAACTAGGCTACGTACAGCAACTAGGCTACGTACTGCAACTAGGCTACGTACTGCAACTAGGCTACGTACTGCAACTAGGCTACGTACTGCAACTAGGCTACGTACTGCAACTAGGCTACGTACTGCAACTAGGCTACGTACTGCAACTAGGCTACTTCCTGCAACTAGGCTACTTCCTGCACCTAGGCTACATCCTGCAACTAGGCTACGTACTGCAACTAGGCTAAGTACTGCTAATAGGCTACATCCTGCAACTAGGCTACATCCTGCAACTAGGCTACATCCTGCAACTAGGCTACATACTGTAACTAGGCTACATACAGAAACTAGGCTACATCCTGCAACTAGGCTACATCCTGCAACTAGGCTACATACTGCAACTAGGCTACATACTGCAACTAGGCTACATACAGCAACTAGGCTACATACAGCAACTAGGCTACATACTGTAACTAGGCTACATACTGCAACTAGGCTACATACTGCAACTAGGCTACATACTGTAACTAGGCCATATAGTCAGCCTGTCAGGCAGCACTAAATTGAGAAGTAATTTAGTCAGCCTGTCAGGCAGCACTACATTGAGAAGTCATCCAGTCAGCCTGTCAGGCAGCACTACATTGAGAAGTTGTCCAGTCAGCCTGTCAAGCAGCACTACATTGAGAAGTAATTTAGTCATCCTGTCAGGCAGCACTACATTGAGAAGTCATCCAGTCATCCTGTCAGGCAGCACTACATTGAGAAGTCATCCAGTCAGCGTGTCAGGCAGCACTACATTGAGAAGTCATCCAGTCAGCGTGTCAGGCAGCACTCCATTGAGAAGTCTTCTCAGGCAGAACTATCAACAGATCCCAACTCATTCCTACTTGTCTTCAGGGCAAAGGCACAGGATACTTGGCGGATTTGACCTTTGATCTCTGTGTGAGGCGGCATGCCTTGCCTGTGTCGAGGAAGGTAGTTGTTCAACATGGTGCGCCCGATGTCCATGGTGTTGGCCCCCTCACTCACGATGACACAGTCGTGGGGCAGCAGCTGGGAGATGTGGTGGAACACTTGGTAGTAGTTCATGGGTGTTGTCGACTGTAGAGCTAACGCCTGGAGAGAGAAACACAATCAAATCAGGGGTGGTAGGTACCCAAACAGCAAAGTTGTTGGACCTGACCAGACGGGATCATACATGCCTATGACAAGACTCAGAATACATCTGTACCATAATGTATTCTACCTGTTGGATTTAAGTGCAATACTACATCTGTACCATAATGTATTCTACCTGTTGGATTTAAGTGCAATACTACATCTGTACCATAATGTATTCTACCTGTTGGATTTAAGTCAAGTTATTTCACAGAAAACAAAGAGTCAGTAATACAGACACAGGCAGAATCTAACTTGCTTAGGTCACAGAACACAGGTCACAGACGGACACACCAACACACCTTTGTCACCTTTGTCATAGCAACCATCTTCTCTTTCAACGTGGTCCACCATTCTGTATCAGCTGGATACCTCCAGCCATCTTTATGAACGTACTCCAGGAGCTGAACGTAAAGATGAGGAGTAGAAACTAAACAAACTGAATCAAGTACAGATGTAGGATCTTAATTTGATCACCTTGTTGCAGGAGAACTTTCCTGCAATGCAGGACATTTAAAACGTGTAGTGTATTTGAGGTTTAAAAAGGCTTCTGAAGTTTGTACTCTTAGAAATGTCAGACATCATTTTCCCTATCGACCCTTACATAAATGTCCATTAATTATAATCCATATAATAACTCACATTGCTGTGCTGCAGGACAATCAATGCTTGTTTCTTTAAAAAAGAATATGCAGATATAGGGCAGATATTAGATGCCTGTGTTGTGTTACATGCTTGACAATAGCAGTGATTTCCCCCAGGACTGAGTTGTGTTACCTGTTTGACACTAGTATTGATGTCCCCCAGGACTGAGTTGTGTTACAGGCTTGACAATAGTATTGATGTCCCCCAGGACTGAGTTGTGTTACCTGCTTGACAATAGTATTGATGTCCCCCAGGACTGTGTTGTGTTACCAGCTTGACAATAGTAATGATGTCCCACAGGAGAGCAGCAGCAGGTTGCACGTTGTTTCCCATCTCCTCAGCACACAGATCAACCTTGACATTGACCTTGACATAAATAACGTATGTGGAACGTTACTACAACATACCAGCAACGACACGACAGGAAGAGCGCCGTGCGTGAACCATGTAACAGCAGCTGGAGGAGTGGCCAAACCTCAAGCTAAACACAACAGAAATAACCAGGCACCACCACATAATGCTAAGGCTGACACACACACGTTCCCTTTTATAAACCGGGTGACTCGAGCCCTGAATGCTGATTGGCTGAAAGCTGTGGTATATCTGACCGTATAACATGGGTCACGTTGAGGGAGGAGGTCAGAGACCTGGCCGTGTGGTGCCAGGATAACAACCTCTCCCTCAACGTGACCAAGACAAAGGAGATGATTGTGGACTACAGGAAAAAAAAGAGGACTGAGCACGCCCCCATTCTCATCGACGGGGCTGTAGTGGAACAGGTTGAGAGCTTCATGTTCCTTGGTGTCCACATCACCAACGAACTATCATGGTCCAAACACACCAAGACAGTCGTGAAGAGGGCACGACAAAGCCTATTCCCCCTCAGGAGATTGAAAAGATTTGGCATGGGTCCTCAGATCCTCAAAAAATTATACAGCTGCACCATCGAGAGCATCCTGACTGGTTGCATCACCGCCTGGTATGGCAACTGCTTGGCCTCCGAACGCAAGGCACTACAGAGGGTAGTGCGTACGGCCCAGTACATCACTGGGGCCAAGTTTCCTGCCATCCAGGACCTCTATACCAGGCGGTGTCAGAGGAAGGCCCTCAAAATTGTCAAATACTCCAGCCACCCTAGTCATAGACTGTTCTCTCTGCTACCGCACGGCAAGTGGTACCGGAGTGCCAAGTCTAGGTCCAAAAGACTTCTCAACAGCTTCTACCCCCAAGCCTTAAGACTCCTGAACAGCTAATAATGGCTACCCGGACTATTTGCACTGCCCCCCACCCCATCTTTTTACGCTGCTGCTACTCTGTTAATTATTTATGCATAGTCACTTTAACTCTACCCACATGTACATATTACTTCAACTACCTCAACTAGCCGGTGCCCCCGCACATTGACTCTGCACCGGTACCCCCCTGTATATATAGCCTCCCTACTGTTATTTTATTTTACTTCTGCTCTTTTTTTCTCTCAACACTTTTTTTGTTGTTGTTATATTCACACGGATTTCAACAGACTGGCCTTCACAACTGGGATGCATTCAGCTGAGCAAAACGTTGTGCAACGTTCAGATAGAAATATAGCATGTAGAACGAACGTGCCTCTCGGACAGGTAGAATGAGAAATCATGTCAACAACATTTGTCAACTGAACCGTGGTACAGTGCCATATGTGTTACAGTGCGTCTCAGCTGGATATTGATCTCTCTTGGACAGACGCACGTAACATAACTGGAAGTAGCGTCTGTCAACAGACTGGGATGTGACAACTTTGTTCCGGTACGCTGATTTTTCACCACTAATCATTTGGACAAATCCCGATTTCGCAGGTGCTCGCATCTTTTCAATTTCAGAACGGGAGGGGACATTTGGCCCATAAACTTGCCTGAAACTTGCAGAGAGTTTCCGTTTAGGGGGGTGGAGAGTTCGCAAGTGGCGTTAGTATCTTTCTCTTAACATCTCCCCAGACCTTATCCAAGTATCTGACGCAATTATGCAAGATTTTAGTTCTGTTTCCCCCAGATGATCTGGCTATTAAAAAAGCAATGCCTACCTTTGCCAATGATGAGTAAAGGCTGTTTGGCTCCTTTCAGGACCGCCAGTGCTTCTGTGATCGCCATATGGTCAGCCATACTCACAGGATGAGGTGGACTACAGGGCACCTCTCTGACAAAGGAAATAATAAAGAATAGGTCAAACATTAAAACATTAAACATGTTACCTAGCAACTTTATTGCATATGTAAATAAACCATGAAGGTCTATCGAGGCTTATTGCTATTCTCTGATGAGAATATTTTGATATAGTGCTAAATTTTCTAAGTAATTTAATTTCTGGTTCACTTCAGACGTTAAAAGGTATAACAAGATAAAATAAAAATGACTACGGTGATGTGAATTCAGAGGTATACATATTCAACAGTAACACATTAGTATACATTTTAAATGGATGAAAGACAGTGATGGCCACTAACCTGGCTCTGCTCCTGTCCAATTTAGTATTGACCATGTCCCCAGATATGTCTACGTATACAGCACCTGGACGTCCATACATGCTAGTGCGTGCTGCCTTAGACAGACCAAACACCCTTCCATTCAGATCAATTAAGGCTGTGCTGTGCTCTTATGAAGCAGTTAAGGTACCTTGCTAAGCTGGAAAATTAGAGGTCAGAAAACAGACAATTGCAGGTGATACCAAATGATATGAAGAGGACTACACAGAGGGAGTCAGAGTAGACTGTATACCTTCTCTACCACTGAGGAGATCATATCCAGACTGCTAGACCTAGCAGAGAACTTACTGTACAATCTGCATGCCTCCACCTGACAGAGAAAGAGGACCACAAATAACAAATGATTTCCTCTTTCAGCAATCAAACTGCTAGGGCCAGTTTCCCAGACAGAGATTCTCTATTGAGTTTGCTTTTTAGGCCATGACTAGGCTTAATCTGTGTCCTGGGAAACAACCCCCTAATGTTCAAAAGTCAGAAATATCATGGTTGAATCGGTACCTGTGGAAACTCTTGAAATGCCCCAGTGGTCTCTTGGTTTTGATCGGAGGAGCCTCCAATAACAATCACAGGCCTACAGAGAGAGAGGTATCACACAATGACATCAACTGACAATCTGAGATAGTTTGGAGTCCTCAGATCATTTTTTGCAGTGTGCGGATAGCATCCCTTCTTTTGAAAGGACCACTGAAAATGAGTAGTAGGGTCTTCTGTTTGTGGAGTTCTAGCATACCAACAGTTCATGTTAGCGTTGGCCATTCCACCAAGTGCATGGATGAGTCCCGGTCCAGACACAACCAGACACGCACCTGGACTGGAGAGGAACAGACAGACAGAGGGACAGACAGGAAGACAGGCAGACAGACAGACACACAAAGGGTCAGACAGACAGGCAGACATAATTAGCAATGCAAAAAAGCTATGAAACTGACCCTCACACACTACACGCTCCTGTAGTCTATGTACGGGTAGTTAATATCACATGATTTGGGGGGAGCTGGTTTAGTAATAAAAAGGTGGCTTATGGCTTGTTCATTGCGCATTCTCACATACTTGATTCCTGAGGCTTGAGCTGCCATAGCTACTTCAATGACTGGAACACCAACTATTCCAAACATATATTCTACATTCTGTAGAGAGTTACATGTAGATACAGTATATTTACCTTTTTTAAACATTTTTAGTCATTTAGCATTTTCATACTGAATTGTATATGAATTGTTACAATGTAGTTTAGATTTTCTTTGCATTGACACACACATTGGCATGCATCAACAAGGGTGTTAACATATACTATTCCACATAAACATCTAAATGTTTTTCTACAACAATATTAAGTTAGCTATCCCAGTGCAATGACCTATGGCACACTTTCACAACTCGTAGTGCTACATTCTCACTGCCAAGGACATGATCAGCGACTAATATTTTATTAGCAACACGGTTACACAGTATAACACTGTTTTATATATATTGCACACACTTCACCTGAGCTTTTAGTGCCTCTGCAATGAGCTGAGCCCCAGTCACATCTTCCATTATTATTGTCGAGAAATCTGTTCAAAGTGCAAACGCGGTTAGCAATGATTTCTTGGACTTGTTGTTCGGTAGCTTATAAATCGTGTTTAGATCTCTTGCAAATCATTAGTTTTTGTCTGCTTTCCAGCATGCATTACATGAGTAGCTTTTTCTTCTTCAGTGGGGTTTATAGGCAGTTGGCATCCAACGTTATGGTGCATTACTGCCCCCTATTGTACAGAAGTGTGGACATGAGCAGTGCAATAGCAGTCATGAATATTTAATAAACTAGTAGCATTTTTCTTTTTTTATTTCAAGAAATACATAATAAGCCCTCATTATGTGTTTATAAATGCACTTTACTTAACACTTAACTCAATTAAGTCATTATGAGTGTATGACAGTATGAAAAAAAAAATGTATGCACTCACTAACTGTAAGTCGCTCTGGATAAGAGCTTCTGCTAAATGACTAAAATGTAAAATGTAAATGAATTGAGTGTATGCATTATAGATATAGGCTTCATAGAAAGTGTTACAAATGTTCTCCTGTCATCTTATAGGAGATCCATTCATGGATTTAGTTATGGCTTGAGAATGTGACTGGTCTACGGAGTTCTCCTTTATGTCTGTCTTTATATGTGACAACAACTTTTCTGTATTATGTGTATTTCCACAATCAATAATCATAAACGGTACTTCACTATGAATACTTTTGACTATGTGGTTTGAAGTACTTTACCGTTATCTTGCACATACATGAAGACTACTATAGACAGAAATCAATGCAGTAATGTTTTATTAAATAAAGGCTCTGATTAAAATATCATATTAATAAAATCAGGCATTTGGCTAATTCTTCTTCCCAGAAGCTCCTCTGAATGGTTTGGAGATGGCTCTTGAGAGAGCGTGTAACACCCTGACCATGAGTGGGCGTTTACGGGACTGGGACTCCTGGGGAGCAGGGGCCGGTGTGGTTGTCAGGTCCTCCTTGGGTGGGGAAGTGGATGGAACCTCTGGAACCTCACACTCAGCATCTGTCATAAGAACATTTCATAATCAGAAAATGAATGTGTGTGTTTGTGTCTGTCCGTCTGTCCGTCTGCCTGTCTGTCCGTCTGCCTGTCTGTCTGTCTGTCTGTCTGTCTGTCTGTCTGTCTGTCTGTCTGTCTGTCTGTCTGTCTGTCTGTCTGTCTGTCTGTCTGTCTGCCTGCCTGCCTGTCCGTCTGCCTGTCCGTCTGTCTGTCTGCCTGTTTGCCTGTCTTTCTGTCTGCCTGTCTGTCTGCCTGTCTGTCTGTCTGTCTGTCTGTCTGTCTGTCTGTCTGTCTGTCTGCCTGCCTGCCCGTCTGCCTGTCCGTCTGCCTGTCTGCCTGTTTGCCTGTCTTTCTGTCTGCCTGTCTGTCTGTCTGCCCGTCCGTCTGCCTGTCAGTCTGCCTGTCTGTCTGCATGTCTGTCCGTCGGTCTGCCTGTATCTGTTGTCACTGTTTTAACAAGCTTGTCATAGGGTGATACATCAATATGACATTATCGATGCTTATCACTTACCCTGTGAAATATGAGTCTCTCTGAGACGTTTGGTAGGCAGTGCATCCTGTTTAGGGTGTCTCTTCGGTTCCCCTTTTGTCTTGAACAGCTGTTGACAAAACACATCAGGACAACTGAGCCTGTGTAAAATACAGAGTGTGCATCCCAAAAGGCACCCTATTCGCTACGTAAGGCACTACTTTTGACAAGGGCCCATAGAGCTCTGGTAAAAAGTAGTGCACTATATAGGGAATAGGGTGCCATTTGGGACATAGCCATTGACTCTCTCCCATGTGTATTAGGATTGCATTACAGCGTCCTCACTCAACCTCCTAAAGACAATGACAACAGTTTTGTTCTAATGCTGAGAGACAATAGGGGTGTAGTGAATCTGTAGGGTTAATTTCAGCCCTGCCTTCCAGAGGTAATCTCAAAACACAGAGCACCCTACCTTAATCATGATCTTTGGAAACTTATGCATTTTCGGTAGGAAACGCCACTTCCTGTTCTTCTTAGTCTCTTCCCCTCTGGCAGAGGGAAGGCGGGCCATGCCGTCAGCCTTTACATCAGCCGGGCTAAGGCTCCTGGCAGGGAATTCCTCAGTAGCATTAAGGTCAGCTACAACACCATGAGTGATGTCACTTGTGGCATTGCTGGTGTCTGAGTGAGAAGAGCACGCTAGTGTGACCGACCTGTGTACAATAACTGGGATAAGAGGACACAGTCATTGAAGTCAGTCACTGCATCCCAAATGGTATTCTCTTCACTTTATAGTGCACTACTTTTGACCAGGGCCCATAGGGTCTGGTCAAAAGTAGTGCACTAAATATGGAAGAAGGTGCCATTTTGGACACAACCAGTGAATTTCACATCATAAAACGCAATGTATTGAGCATCATGTTACAATTAAGTCCTATGCAGATGAAAAGAGGTACTTTCACTTACCATCCTCCATTGTAGACTTGGACACATAAGTCAGGCTGTCCATCACCACGTCTGTCATCAACTTGATGACCTGATCCAAAACCATTTCAGCCGATGGTGGCATAGGCCTTCCCATACACTGCCCCAGGAGTCTCCTAACAGAAGTCTGGGCAAAGTTGTAAATGAGCTCTGAGGCATCGTCCTTTGACAGCTTCCTCAGGGCTGGTTTAGGCAGCGCTGGTTGAGAGAGGCTTCTGTGGCCAACCATGGATTGAAGCTGGCGGTTTATGGTTATCTCCTGAATGAGACCATGGACCTTTGCGATCAGGTTGCCAGATGCACCTTGAAGGGCTTCAACTGACAGGAGCCTATCCAGATTTTCTTCTGCTGAAGTCATCTCTGGGTCGTCCGTCTTCATTGTGTCCATTATAGTTTTCACTATGATATTGGTGTCAGATATGTTTATTTCTTGTTGGCTCACAAGCGTTGACCGTGAACCTGTCTCATCCATTGCGATAGAGGTATGGGATTCTGTCCTTGTGATCTCATCGGCAGCGCTCATGTCAGGCAACTGGTCAAGGCTCTCCAGTACAGAGTCTAACATGTTAGTGGCTATCAGACACTCCTCACTTGCAATCTGCCCAACAGATGAACTCTCAGAGTTGGCCACTCTACACTTGATCACATTTAGGATCAAGCTGAGCGTCTTCTTTGCAGTTTTGCTAAAGCCTTCTTGGCTGACTGCCACTGTTACGTCTTTTAGAGCCACAAGAGGTTTGCAACTTTCACTCAATCCACTGCCGTGGAGAGGAGAGGCTCTCTTCAAACTGTTGTTGCTCACAACTGACATACTCCTGGTGGGCAGAGTGAAATCCTCACTGCATGTGTCAATTACATGGTGGTCTGTTGAAGAGCCACTCGAAGACACAAGGGCTTTAGACCTTTTAGCCAAACAGACTTTTGACAAAGGCTTCTCACTTCTCACAGACGGAGGGCGGCTCCTGTCCTCAACAAGAGCAGTGTCAGCGGACTTAGAGCGTCTGAGTGTCTCCACAGGGGTGGAGTCCAGCACATATTTGGCTGTGGTGACTGACACTGGTGGAAAAGAGAAAAAGATGTTCAGTCTATCCTTTACTCTGTGGTACATGGTTTGAGCAGCATCCAATAAGTTGTCAAAGACAACTCTGGGTTTGAGCTGGGACTCCAGCTTTATCTCTTCTAGTGGGAAGGAGTCTGTGTCATCCACAGGGTACTGGGATACACTTTCAAGGTCTTGCATGATAATATTTACTATATCTTCGGCTGTAGAAACCGCATGGTGTGAGAAGGTGGTGCTAGGCATGCTCTGTAGCAAAGAATGGCTGGCTTTGCTAGCAGCTCTGAGAATGGTCTCACTCACAATGTGTTTGGCCTTAGCTCGGAACTCAGCACTGTGAAATCTCTGGATGGAAATGTTAGAGGTTCTGCTGGCTGCACTAAGAGATCGCGTGAGTGTGGCAATCTCGGCTGACGTCACGTCACTCGAAATGGTGAGGTCCTCCAATTTCGAAATTATCGAGTCCAACTTCTGGTTGAAGTCGAAGGATGAATTTGACGTGCTCTCCCCAACGGAAGCGGAGCAGTCTTCCTTTGAAGTGTCCACCCTCAGCACCGAGATCACCTGTTTGATTACCCCTTTAGTGCAGGTGTCGAGGGTGAGCTGGTGGGCTGAGGCTGAGAACTTAGAAGGGGTCTTACTGTCTGTCTTCTGTACAGGAGATTCCTCCACAGTGGCCTCAGTTACAAGTAGTCCAGTTGCAGAGAGCTCGATTTGCACAGGAGTATTTTTTCCCTCAGTGAGATGGTGGGAGGTGAACAGCTTCCTTAGTTTGTCCAGGGTTTTGGTATAAATCATCTGGGAACCTGAACTCACTTCCCCCCAAAACATTTTGCGACCTGATTTCGTATGCATGGAGGCCTTATTGACCTCAGATACCTCATGCAGGTCGGAAATAATTCCACCAAAGAGATCAGAGGATGCCTCCTCAATATTCTCTGAGGAAACATGGACAGATAGGATTTCCGACAGTTTCCCACAAGAGTCAGTTCTATCCAGCGCAGCAGTATATGTCACAGCTGCATCCTGAATGACCTGAATGATGCATTGCTCAGCTTTGACAATATACTCCTCCACTGGTTGACCATGGAGGATGTCAACTTTATCAGCAGGGAGCTCCTTCTGAATACTCACATGCTGCTCTGATGGACATGGGTTGTTGAAGATAATGCTCTCAGTGACCATCTTAGAGGAGGCGAGAGATGAGTCGAGAAGCAGAGATCTGTATATTGTCGAGGTGGACATCTCTGGGTGCTTTATCACAGCAGCCTCCTCCAAAATGGCCGATGGGCCCTGGAGGATGTCAGAGATATCCATGTCCTCAATGGTCTCTACCAGAGACGATAGTAGGTCTCTGGCTGCCAGGTTGGTAGGTCTCTGGTTCTCGAGCTCTGTTTTGATTGCTTGACAGGCAGTTGCCAGAGCAACAACAGAGCGAGAACACAACTGCTTCAAGCTGGAGTCAGAAAAAGATGATGACAGATCTGTCATGGACATGGTGGAGAGTTGACTCTCAGAGACAAATGGGCTGAGTTTGACAGACACCTGTCTGACCAAGTCCCCAGCAAGAGCTCTCATATCTATTGCTCCACTAGCTGAGTTGTGGGAGCAGGCACTCTGTGGCCTTGACGGGTTCCTGTTATCCAAAAATCCTGTTATCCAAAAAACCTCAAGTACAAGATCCACAACATCGGATGACACTTCTGTCACTCTGTTGTCGGACAGAAATGTACTTGGATGAATGGTGCCTGCATTCACAGTCCAGTCGCAAATGGAGTTGTTGGACTGACTCTGGACTAGTGGAACTAGACAGGTTTCACTTGGACCTTGGCCAAAGAGCTCTGCCATTTTGAGCAGAACTGATCTTAAGACCTTTGACTTGGAAATGTTCAGCAGTGGGTCGTTGTTGGACAGTCTGGTGGATGGTCTGCTAGCCGATCTGTGAACCACTAGGCTTTGTATTTCTGCCGAAATGGCAGTTAGAAAATAGGTCAAGGGGCTGGACGCTCTCCCCTCATTTCCTCCGTTGGCTTTAGCCTTGATGATGCTATCTATGATGATGACTATGACCTGTCCAGCCAGAGGACCCAAGATGGCCTCAAGCTCCCTCTCTAACTCAAGGGGAGACTTGTGGCCGAGCGCAATATGCTCTATGGCATGGGAATACATCTTAGAAGTCGCCATGCTTAGCATCTCTTGGGCAAACTGTTGACTTGCTGAGATACTTCCAGTCAGCAGAACTAGAGTTCCCTGACTGACACTTCGCATTAGCTCAGCCAATCTGGAGTTGAGAAGGTTTATAACCAACTCGACCATACCCATCATAAACTTGCCGTCCGTTGACATTTTGCTAGGTCTGTATTTCTCCTGTCTACTCCGTTTGGGCAGCGGTACGATGTCACCCTGCGACTGGCCGCTCTGGACCATGTCGAAGACAGAGTCCTCAGAGATGCCAAACACAGATCTCAGTGGTGCTGAGTGTGGTCTGTGTCTCATCTCTCTATCGCCACCCTCAGGTGAGGAGACATATCGCTCTTCGTTCTCACTCAGCAAAGAGGTCAAACACCTGCAGAATGCACAACAGAAATGAATAGTATATGGTAACAAAATAAAAAATATGATCCAAGAATTTGGGACACAAACTCAACCTTGTTATTGTTATTCAAAGGAAGCATTGTGAACCATCTCAAACCACACTCAGACCAAACATTAACATTCAGAGTAAACGTTTTAGAGTGGTTGTGTAGTATCTAAGTAGTATTTCTCACTAAGTGGATCTGGAATGGATATTTGTACCTATAACAGGAAATACCTGCAAAAAGAGGAGGGGATAGAGCTAGGTATCTGTGAGAGGAGGGGATAGGGCTAGATACCTGTGAGAGGAGGGGATAGGGCTAGGTACCTGTGAGAGGAGGGGATAGGGCTAGGTACCTGTGAGAGGCATGGATAGGGTTAGGTACCTGTTAGAGGCATGGATAGGGCTAGGTACATGTGAGAGGCGTGGATAAGGCTAGGTACCTGTGAGAGGCGTGGATAGGGCTATGTACCTGTGAGAGGAGGTGATAGGGCTAGGTACCTGTGAGAGGCGTGGATAAGGCTAGGTACCTGTGAGAGGCATGGATTGGGCTAGGTACCTGTGAGAGGCGGGGATAGAGCTAGGTACCTGTTAGGGGCGTGGATAGGGCTAGGTACCTGTGAGAGGAGGGGATAGGGCTAGGTAGCTGTGAGAGGAGGGGATAGGGCTAGGTACCTGTGAGAGGAGGTGATAGGGCTAGGTACCTGTGAGAGGAGGGGATAGGGCTAGGTACCTGTGAGAGGAGGGGAAAGGCGTGGGAGTGCGTGTGCTGTAGGCGGTTCTGGCGCTGGTGCACCTGCTGGGTCCTCCACTACAGCTGAATCTGACGCTGCGGCCAAGAGAGGTCACCTCTCCTGCCTCATTACTTCCTGATCCAGAAGAGCTTGGCGAATCAGAGAGCTCTATCTGCATGGTGAGGTCAAGGGCGGGAACAACCACAGTGGATGTAGACTCCATCACCCATGCTACAATATCCATGCACTTGGCACTAAACTCATGTCTGCTCATCTGCAATGTTAAAAGACCATACAGAGTTAGTTTGTTAAAGGGGCTGCACTGATATAAAACTTAGAACCATTTACTCAAGCTAGTCAATTAAAGCAGTGGTTCAGGATTAAAGGTCCTGCAGGATTTCCACAAATGAATGTTTGGTCCATTTTACCAACATTAACTACTTTAGAGGTAACTATAACTCACCCCGGCACGCATATTCTCACTCAGCAGATTCCAATGGCTGAAAAGTAAATAAATGCAAGTACAAAATGAACTACATGACATTAGCTCTATTATCTTAGACTACGTCATGGATGGACATTACCTCTATTATTTTAGATTATGTTATGGATGGACATTACCTCTATTATTTTAGATTACGTTATGGATGGACATTACCTCTAGTATTTTAGATTACGTTATGGATGGACATTACCTCTATTATTTTAGATTACGTTATGGATGGACATTACCTCTATTATCTTAGATTACGTTATGGATGGACATTACCTCTATTATCTTAGACTACGTTCTGGATGGACCTCTATGGAACTAGGCCACACCCAGACATCCCTGATTGGTTATTTGGTCCGTTGAGTCCTTTGTATTGGCCAGAGACTATGGGAGACTCTCAATCTCCTCGCCTCCTTCTCAAAACCCAATGGATGAGAAGTTCAGAAGGGCGGGACCTCTGGCTTTCTCATCCAATGGGTTTTGAGAAGAGAGGACACGAGGAGTATGCAATTGAGATAGGGAACATATCTAGGGGATGCATGGGGAAGCCAAAGAGCAACTTCCTCGTCCTTCATGTCCTGCACAAAGGCGTGTAGGTCTGGGTAGCTTCTCTTTCCCCTGCTGAGGGTGAGGCTGGTCACGGTAGTGAATGTCACCACTGCATCCTGATGGCGACAACAGAAAGCAGAGTTAGGCTGGAATTCAATTTTGCGTCATTAAAACACAAAATATCTCAATGAAATGTCATACATGTAATAGAAAAATACATCATACCTCCTGTGACTGAGATGGGATGGCAACAGCCTCGTCCAACTCACTCATTCCTTCAACCTCCTGCGACTGAGATGGGATGGCCACAGCCTCGTCCAACTCACTCTCTCCTTCAACCTCCTGTGACTGAGATGGGATGGCAACAGCCTCGTCCAACTCACTCTCTCCTTCAACCTCCTGCGACTGAGATGGGATGGCAACAGCCTCGTCCAACTCAATCTCTCTTTCAACCTCCTGCGACTGAGATGGGATGGCAACAGCCTCGTCCAAATCACTCTCACCTTCAACCTCCTGCGACTGAGATGGGATGGCAACAGCCTCGTCCAACTCACTCTCTCCTTCATCTTCCTGCGACTGAGATGGGATGGCAACATCCAACTCACTCTCTCCTTCAACCTCCTGCGACTGAGATGGGATGGCAACAGCCTCGTCCAACTCACTCTCTCCTTCATCCTCCTGCGACTGAGATGGGATGGCAACAGCCTCGTCCAACTCACTCTCTCCTTCAACCTCCTGCGACTGAGATGGGATGGCAACAGCCTCGTCCAACTCACTATCTCCTTCATCCTCCTGAGACTCAGATGGGATGGCAACAGCCTCGTCCAACTCACTCCCTCCTTCAACCACCTGCGACTGAGATGGGATGGCAACAGCCTTGTCCAACTTACTCTCTCCTTCAACCTCCTGTGACTGAGATGGGATGGCAACAGCTTCGTCCAACTCACTTTCTCCTTCAACCTCCTGTGACTGAGTTGGGGTATCTGTCTCTAGAACAGCCTCGTCCAACTTGGTTAGTCTCTCAGCCTCTCTGTGATCTTTATGGGATCTAGATAGAGAAAAGGGAATCTCTCTTAGGTCACTGCTATAATGTGAGTGTGAGGATGTGTTCCAATTATAGAATTAGTATCATAGAATTAGAATCATTCTAGAATTAGAATAGAATCACTCAAATTCTATGGCTCCAATACTCTTGAGATGACTCGACCTATCCAGAGGCAAATATTTAGAGAATTCTGCCAACTTTTAAAAGGACTCAATGTTAGCGCCTTAGAGCCTTTCATTTATCCTTTCATTCTAAGTAAATTCTAATTATAGATGTTCAGTTACATAGCATTGTTTAAAATGTCAACACTGCCCATGGGGAGCCAGCTGTCATATGGATATCTACTGTGTCATGTAATGTATACATAAACTCAGCAAAAAAAGAAAACGTCCCTTTTTCAGGATCTTTCAAAGATAATTTGTAAAAATTCAAATAACTTCACAGATCTTCATTGTAAAGGGTTTAAACACTGTTTCCCATGCTAGTCCCCTGTAGCTCAGTTGGTAGAGCATGGCGCTTGCAACGCCAGGGTTGTGGGTTTGTTTCCCACGGGGGGCGAGTATGAAAATGTATGCACTCACTAACTGTAAGTCGCTCTGGATAAGAGTGTCTGCTAAATGACTAAAATGTAAAATGTTGTTCAATGAATTGAACCATAAACAATTAATGAACATGCACCTGTGGAACGGTCATTAAGACACTAACAGCTTACAGACGGTAGTTATGAAAACTTAGGACCCTAAAGAGGCCTTTCTACTGACTCTGAAAAACACCAAAAGAAAAATGCCCAGGGTCCCTGCTCATCTGCGTGAACGTGCCTTAGGCATGCTGCAAGGAGGCATGAGGACTGCAGATGTGGCCAGGGCAATAAATTGCAATGTCCGTACTGTGAGACGCCTAAGACAGCGCTATAGGGAGACAGGACGGACAGCTGATCGTCCCTCGTAGTGGCAGACCACGTGTAACAGCACCTGCACAGGATCGGAACATCCGAACATCACACCTGCGGGACAGGTACAGGATGGCAACAACAACTGCCCGAGTTACACCAGGAACGCACAATCCCTCCATCAGTGCTCAGACTGTCCGTAATAGGCTGAGAGAGGCTGGACTGAGGGCTTGTAGGCCTGTTGTAAGGCAAGTCCTCACCAGACATCACCGGCAACAACGTCGCCTATGGGCACAAACACACCGTCGCTGGACCAGACAGGACTGGCTAAAAAAGTGCTCTTCACTGACGAGTCGCGGTTTTGTCTCACCAGGGGTGATGGTCGGATTCGTGTTTATCGTCGAAGGAATGAGCAATACACCGAGGCCTGTACTCTGGAGCGGGATCGATTTGGAGGTGGATGGTCCGTCATGGTCTTGGGCGGTGTGTCACAGCATCATCGGACTGAGCTTGTTGTCATTGCAGGAAATCTCAACGCTGTGCGTTACAGGGAAGACATCCTCCTCCCTCATGTGGTACCCTTCCTGCAGGCTCATCCTAACATGACCCTCCAGCATGACAATACCACCAGCCATACTGCTCGTTCTGTGCGTTATTTCCTGCAAGACAGGAATGTCAGTGTTCTGCCATGAAGAGCCTGGATCTGTTGGATCGGAGGGTGAGGGCTAGGATTTAGCCATTCCCCCCAGAAATGTCTGGGAACTTGCAGGTGCCTTGGTGGAAGAGTGGGGTAACATCTCACAGCAAGAACTGGCAAATCTGGTGCAGTCCATGAGGAGGAGATGCACTGCAGTACTTAATGCAGCTGGTGGCCACACCAGATACTGTTACTTTTGATTTTGACCCCCCCCTTTGTTCTGTTGGTCACACGTCTGTGGAACTTGTTCAGTTTATGTCTCAGTTGTTGAATCTTGTTATGTTCATACAAATATTTACACGTTAAGTTTGCTGAAAATAAACGCAGTTGACAGTGAGAGGACGTTTCTTTTTTTGCTGAGTTTATATCTCAATGTCCCAACTCTCTAAATACATGGCTCTGGGCCTACCTCTCCATAGGCGGTGACCTTTGACCTACTACTGAATCTGTAGGCCTATGTGATCCTGTAACCAGTCATAAATGTGTCATTAGTGTAAATCACTTACCTGACTTCCTTCATAACATCAGCTTCATTGATGGGGTCATCCAGGTCTATGAGGGTGAGGTCATTCCCACTGACCTCTGACCTCTGAAAGACAGCACAAAGTCATGTTTAGATGTCACCTACTGTGTCGCCTTTTGCCGTGTTCAAAACAACTGGGAAATCTCTGACTTCCGACTTCAGTGCGTTCAAGACAACTGGGAAATAGGGAAAAAAATCTCAGACTGGGAAAAATCGTTTTGAACAGTCATCCAACTCGGAATTCCAAGTCGGAAGCAGCGCGGCTTGGCGGGTCATGTTTTGGAGGACGCCTGACTCGACCTTCACCTCTCCCGAGCCTGCTGGGGAGTTGCAGTGATGAGACAAGATCGTAACAAGATCGTAACTACCAATTGGATATCACGAAAAATTGGGGAGAAAAAGGGGGTAAAGTTACCACCACAAAATGTAAAAAGGAATTCCAAGTCGGAAACTCTGGCATCTTTCTAGAGCTCCGACTTTCCGACCTGAAGATCACGGACATGATTTGACCTAGTTGTCGGGTTAGACTGTAAACTCTTCTGCCAGACTCACATTAAGAATCTCCAATCCAAAGTTAAATCTAGAATCGGTTTCCTATTTCGCAACAAAGCCTCCTTCACTCATGCTGCCAAACATGCCCTCGTAAAACTGACTATCCTACCGATCCTTGACTTCGGCGATGTCATTTACAAAATAGCCTCCAACACTCTACTCAGCAAATTGGATGTAGTCTATCACAGTGCCATCCGTTTTGTCTCCAAAGCCCCATATACTACCCACCACTGTGACCTGTACGCTCTTGTTGGCTGGTCCTCACTACATATTCGTCGCCAAACCCACTGGCTCCAGTCCATCTATAAATCACTGCTAGGCAAATCCCCGCCTTATCTTAGCTCATTGGTCACCATAGCAACACCCACCCGTAGTCTGCGCTCCAGCGGGTATATCTCACTGGTCATCCCCAAAGCCAACACCTCCTTTGGCCGCAATTCCTTCCAGTTCTCTGCTGCCAATGACTGGAACAAATTGCAAAAATCTCTGAAGCTGGAGACACTTATCTCCCTCACTAACTTTAAGCATCAGTTGTCAGAGTACCTTACCGATCACTGCACCTGTACACAGCCCATCTGAAATTAGCCCGCCCAACTACCTCATCCCTATATTGTTATTTATTTTGCTCATTTGTACCCCAGTATCTCTATTTGCACATCCTCTCTTGCACATCTATCAGTCCAGTGTTAATACTAATTGGAATTATTTTGCACTATAGCCTATTTTATTGCCTTACCTCCATAACTTGCTAAATTTGCACACACTGTATATTATATGTATTTCTGTTGTATTTTTTACTTTGTTTTGTTTTACCCCATATGTAACTCTGTATTGTTGTTCTGCTTTGCTTTATCTTGGCCAGGTCGCAGTTGTAAATGAGAACTTGTTCTCAACTGGTTTACCTGGTTAAATAAAGGTGAAATAAAAAAATAAAAAAATAAAAGTTATTTTTTTCGAGTTCCCAGTTGCCTTGAGAGCACCATTAACCCAACTCTCATTGTCACATCATAATACATCATATTCAAAGAAATAGAATCACCAGAACATCATATCAGGTGTACAGTTCAGTTTACCAGTCAAATTGCCAAGGTCAGAGGCTCTATCCTTTCTAGTGATTCTATTTCTTTGGTCACATAATAATGCATCATATCTATGCTTGTGTCCGAAATAGCACCCTAGTTCCAATATAGTGCACTTCTTTTGGCTGGAGCCCTATAGAGTCCCACAGTATGAGTCATAATACCCATAAAACCTAGTGGTCAAACAGGGAAATGGTTCCAATCGTTTTTCCACCATTAATTTTTCCCATTGGGGATTTTAGAAACACTTAAAATAAGGTCTGTGTTTCGTGTAGGCTTACCCTGGTGTGACATTTTGATAACCGTGTAAATCTCTCTAGGACAAGGTGACTTATCAATATATTCGCCTGTATTTACCTCGCAAAATGTAATGCTTATTAGCTGCTAATGTTGCTATCATAAAAAACTACAAATGCCATGATGATCATGCTGATCGAAGCAAAGGTAAGAATCTCTGGATTAACTATCTAATGTTAGCTAAATGTAGTAATGAATAAATTGGCTGCATTTCTTTAAATGGACAATTCTGTGAACTGTCTAGTGCAAGTTTTAAATTGACACAATACCCGTTAGCAAAGGTGTCAGCTAGAGATGACATGCAGGAGCTTGCAGGGGATTTGTAGTTTTGCATGATGTCTACTTTGATGCTAATTAGCATTTTCGAATCTGAGAGTAAATAGAGCCGAATATACTGATAAAAGTCAACTTTTCCGAGAGAGATTTACATGGTTACAAAAACGTCACGCCAGGGTAAGCCTACACGAAATACAGCCCTTATTTTATGTGTTTCTAAAATTGCCTATGGGAAAAATGAATGGTGGAAAAACGATAGGAACCATTTCCTTGTTTGACCGCTAGGTTTTATGGGTATTATCACACCTCCACTGTAACAATCTATAGAGGGGTTGGTTGTTTAGCAACAAAACTGGCATGCAACTATGGGGCAAAATAGACAGGGTTTGACTTAGACAACATGTAAACTATGTTTAGTCTCTAAATGTTTAATGCAAACATAAATACATTTGAACAATGAACTCGTATCAAATACATTTTTACAGTTGTTGTTGGTTAGCTAGGTAGCGAATTTTAGCCATTGCATAGACATGATATCAGTCAAAACACCTCAAAACAAGACTTGGTATCAATAACACCATACAACGAGCTGAAACATGCCACAGAGCTACGATTCCCCACATGGCAGCTTGTTGTTAGCTGTGGTTCAGAATCATAACAAGATACAGGACTTCCGGCCATCGATGCGAGAGCATCATTTTCGTGACATCAGCCAACCCTTCTATGGCTCCTAGTCAAAAGTAGTGCACTAGCCTACATAGGGAATAGGGTGCCATTTAGGACGTATTTATGAAGGCGCTGTCATAACCTTTGACCCCCATTTGACCCCCATTTGACCCACATTCTACTTACTGTACCTTTAGCCAACTCTCATGACTCCCCGGCCATAGACTTTCTAGTTTGATATTACAGCATGAAAAGCACACTATTTAATTTGTTAAACAATATTTAATCCACAGTTATTCATATAATTGAAGATTTAAAAATAAATAACATGTCTACCTTGAACTCTTTATTCTCCATCTCCTTGCAAAATCAGCACATTTCCTTGCCAAAATGAACGCGCATCCAGAGCGAAAACAAACGCAATCCTCCAGCACTAGGGAGGATTAGACTGAACTGCTCCAGCGGTTTTGGATCAGTTTCAACGTTTATCAGTGATGACGTAACAATGCTGTACAGATTTGACGCACTTTCGATCTCGTGCTGATGCAACACTCTGTGTTGTTGAAAGCTCATGTATGGAAATCTTGCGAGTTGTAAACAAATGTAGGCTATTGTTGCCCTTAAAACTGTAATGTTGAGGACGCCATGAAAAATAAAATACATAACCCCACACCGTTAGGCCAAGGTACATGCAATTGTCATCATTTTGCCAATAGACTTCTTGTTCCTTGTTGAATGTAGCCTTTCTTTTGGGATTAGCACCACTGTCACCTAGAAATTGATACTGCGGTTGTCACATAAAACAGATAACCCATAGTTCATTATTAAATAACATAACTCATTTCTTTATTTTATGACTCATAAAATATACAGCAATCTTCAGATACTGAAAGAATTCATGGGAGTTTCGAATTCAGTCACTATTTCATATGTACATGCTAGTTTCAACCTTTTAAATAAAAAAAAAGAACACGAAAAAAACTGTGAACCTCCTGTTCCTGATTTGACGAACATAGCATATGTATTGTACATATTTCCAGTTAAAATGATTTTCAAAAAGAGACAAAAACGGGGGTTTGAACAAGCAATCACATACAAGGATTGAGTGGTTTAAAGTTAAAGCAAACAAAACCTGTCAAAATACATTGCTTATAAGACCAAGACAAATATAATATAGATTTTTTTTTTTTCAACAGAAGAAAATCTAAATGCTGCTGTCCTACCATTGGTTTACAGTGTTTCTCCTCTCCAAGGGAGGCATGTTTTCTGCCTCGGAATAGTATCAGTGCTTTTCACAAACGTTGTAGTACTTAGTGTGCATCATTGTTTTCGCTCATACAGCTGCCCCTACTCTCCTAACCTCCCCTCAGTAACTAAAGAAGGCACAAAATGATGACATAAATATCACAAGAAAGTAAATTATTCATTCATGTATTCTTTCTAAAATATTTTCTAGAGGGCAAAGGACAGGTAGGTTTAATAACACAAATGAAAATAGTCCTGTCATACAAATGCAAAACTTTACGTCCTAAATGGCACCCTATTCTTTATAGAGTACACTACTTTTGACCAGAACCCTATAGGCCCTGGTCTTAAGTAGTGTACTATAAAGGGAATAGGGTGCCATTGGGATGGAAATTCTTTGAAATTACTCATGAGAGCAAATACTACGATTTTTGGTTCCCACAGAGGGTCAGGAGCTTAAGACATGAATGATTTTATTAAAATGATTGTTCAAAAAAAAACATGATTTCCCCTCCTCCCACATGGATTACAGACAAGAGGCTAGGTGCGTTCTGACTGTCTTAGTGTGCGGATAAACATGACCATCACTCTCATAAAACTTAAATGAAACATCACTCCTTATGTTTTTTCTCAGCCCAAAACGCTCAATCCCATTTCTACTGTCAAAGCAGGTTTTGAAAAGGCTTCTTCCACATCTTTTGGTCCATGTCTGTTTTTCACTCAGTGAAGTGCTACTATCCCCTTGGACTACAGGTTATTGCCGTCGTAAGGTGTCCGTCTGTCTGTTGGCTGGACAGTTTCTACCGTTTAGGACCTTTGTGGGTAAAGGTAAAGGTGGGGTATAGCAGCAGCAGTTCCTCTGAAGTCCAGTATCTGCTGGAAGGACACCTGGTGGTATGAGAGGATGAGTGTGGCCAGCCAGACTGTTGTGCCTCCCCCTCTCCCTCCCTCCCTCCCTCCATTTCTCTCTCTCCAACTGCGGGACTCTTAAGGCTCCTGTGCGGACTGTCTCGGCTCGTGCCCTCCCAAAGCTGGCTGTGGTGATTTAAGACACAGTGTGTATGTGTGGATTTGTTTGTGGCCTCTGCCCCACTTCACTGTCCATCCGCCTGCCCTTGGCTCCCCTCCTGGGCAGCGACCACCACCCCCCTCAGTATGTCTCTGAGTCTGAGTCGTTGAGTTCCTCATCCTTGTAGAAGCCTCCATCGTGGTCGCGGTGGCCGATGTTGTTGAAGCTGCAGTAGGAGCTGTGCTCGCTGCGCAGCACGGGCAGGCTGTCGAAGGTCACACTCTTGGAGGGGCTGGTGGTGTAGTGGTTAATGGCACTGAAGGACAAGCTGGGCGCCGGGTTGCAGGGGGGCACGGGCATCATGGTGGCCAGGATCAGTGCCAGGCAGTCCACCACGTCTTTGTTGGGGGCGCAGGCCAAGGCAGGCGTGTAAGCTGAGGGGTTCAAACAGAACAGCAGAGGGTCACTTCAGGAGCATCACCGTTTACTATAACACTTTTGGTGAAAAACATGAAATAACAGCAGGCTAGGAGATACAAAGTTAAGACAATAACCAAGCAGTGGACTAGAGAGAAACATTTGTGGACACATTGAGAAGAGAAGTACAGAAGAAAATGGTGTTAGCGTTATGGATCTTACCATTCTCATAGACTGCGAGCACGCTAGCACCCTTCACTAGTAGCTCCTGAACCACCACCATCAGACCATTTATGGCTGCAACGTGTAACGGCCTAGGGAGAAAGTACCGTCAGGTTAGCCAGCAGCAAATGAGGATACCTCCCAAATGCCAGACTATTCCCTATATAGTGCACTTCTTCTAATTCTTATGGCCCAATTAATACAGCTGAACCATACGTACAGTGGGGGAAAAAAGTATTTAGTCAGCCACCAATTGTGCAAGTTCTCCCACTTAAAAAGATGAGAGAGACCTGTAATTTTCATCATAGGTACACGTCAACTATGACAGACAAAATGAGGGAAAAAAATCCTGAAAATCACATTGTAGGATTTTTATGAATTTATTTGCAAATGATGGTGGAAAATAAGTATTTGGTCAATAACGAAAGTTTCTCAATACTTTGTTATATACCCTTTGTTGGCAATGACACAGGTCAAATGTTTTCTGTAAGTCTTCACAAGGTTTTCACACACTGTTGCTGGTATTTTGGGCCATTCCTCCATGCAGATCTCCTCTAGAGCAGTGATGTTTTGGGGCTGTCGCTGGGCAACACGGACTTTCAACTCCCTCCAAAGATTTTCTATGGGGTTGAGATCTGGAGACTGGCTAGGCCACTCCAGGACCTTGAAATGCTTCTTAAGAAACCACTCCTTTGTTGCCTGGGCGGTGTGTTTGGGATCATTGTCATGCTGAAAGACCCAGCCACATTTAATCTTCAATGCCCTTGCTGATGGAAGGAGGTTTTCACTCAAAATCTCACGATACATGGCCCCATTCGTTCTTTCCTTTACACGGATCAGTCGTCCTGGTCCCTTTGCAGAAAAACAGCCCCAAAGCATGATGTTTCCACCCCCATGCTTCACAGTAGGTATGGTGTTCTTTGGATGCAACTCAGCATTCTTTGTCCTCCAAACACGAGTTGAATTTTTACCAAAAAGTTATATTTTAGTTTCATCTGACCATATGACATTCTCCCAATCCTTTCTGGATCATCCAAATGCACTCTAGCAAACTTCAGACGGGCCTGGACATGTTCTGGCTTAAGCAGGGGGGACACGTCTGGCATTGCAGGATTTGAGTCCCTGGCGGCATAGTGTGTTACTGATGGTAGGCTTTGTTACTTTGGTCCCAGCTCTCTGCAGGTCATTCACTAGGTCCCCCCGTGTGGTTCTGGGATTTTTGCTCACCGTTCTTGTGATCATTTTGACCCCACGGGGTGAGATCTTGCATGGAGCCCCAGATCGAGGGAGATTATCAGTGGTCTTGTATGTCTTCCATTTCCTAATAATTGCTCCAACAGTTGATTTCTTCAAACCAAGCTGCTTACCTATTGCAGATTCAGTCTTCCTAGCCTATTGCAGGTCTACAATTTTGTTTCTGGTGTCCTTTGACAGCTCTTTGGTCTTGGCCATAGTGGAGTTTGGAGTGTGACTGTTTGAGGTTGGGGACAGGTGTATTTTATACTGATAACAAGTTCAAACAGGTACCATTAATACAGGTAACGAGTGGAGGACAGAGGAGCCTCTTAAAGAAGAAGTTACAGGTCTGTGAGAGCCAGAAATCTTGCTTGTTTGTAGGTGACCAAATACTTATTTTCCACCATAATTTGCAAATAAATTCATAAAAAATCCTACAATGTGATTTTCTGGAGAAAAAAAATCTCAATTTGTCTGTCATAGTTGACGTGTACCTATGGTGAAAATTACAGGCCTCTCTCATCTTTTTAAGTGGGAGAACTTGCACAATTGGTGGCTGACTAAATACTTTTCCCCCCCACTGTACGTCTGTAAGGCTGCGTTAGTCAAGTTGATGAGGTTCCTGTCTGTAATCTTCTCCAATATCAACAAGGCACTGGTTTCATGCCCCTTTAAAAACCAGAGTCAAACATGTCAGACCAACATTTTAACCAGAGAGAGCCAACTGTTCAGATGAAAAGTCATCTTCATGTGGGGATGCTCACCTTACTGCAGGCCAGATGAAGAGCAGTGTTCTTGACTGCATCCTGCAGGGTGAGCTCTGCTTTGGCACTGCTCACCAACAGCTCTGACACAGACAGAGAAACATAAAGAAACTCAATTAGGAAATGAAGCGACTTATTAAAATGTAAAACAGATATGTTGAACTTAGGCCGGCTGGGCGAGGCAAAGCGGAGGAGAGGGGGCTGCGTACCGACAGCGTTGGTTTGTCCGTTCTCAGCAGCCATCATGAGGGAGGTCTTCCCGGAGGCATCGGGGGAGTTGACCTGGGCGTTGTGGCCTAGCAGCAGCTGAAGACACTCCACGTGGTCCGTGAAAGCCGCCGCATGCAGGGGGGTCCTGGAGAGAGAGGAAACTTATTTAACCGATATCATGTAGGACTGTTATAAACAAGTTTGTTCAATTAACCCTGTTTATACCATAGAAATATAAAATCACTAATAGATGTATTAAAAGTAATCTACAATCCCTCATCCAACCCCAGAGGTCATTTTATTCCCAAAACAACATTATTCTCCAGAAGAAAAGGACTTTGTCATGTGCTGTAGTTACCGGGTTCTTGGTGTCAGTGGCGTTGACAATGGCCGGCCCCAGAGTGTCAATCAGCATCTCTGCAGCGCCTCGTTGTCATTGATCACAGCACAGTGGAGGGGGCTGAACGAGTTGCCCTCGGTCTTGTAGAAAACCCCCTGTTCCAGCAGCACCTCTACACAGGTGTCATGGCCTAGTGGAAGATTGATTCATACAGGAAAAAGATGACGTCGCTGCAGACCACAACAATACTCTCAGAGAAAGCTACACATCTGACAATGGTGAAGTCACAAAAGATGTTTTAGCTACAACATATGCTATGTCAATCCCTGACAAAGTCCTGTTTCAGTGTAAGGTCCTCCACTGAGAGTCATAACCCCCTAATTCTGTTGTAGTCTTGTTCATTCCCCCACATAGCTCCGTCCACACCAATCGAATGCTTTTCAAGCCACAAGAGGGAGTGAATGAGTGTACACTTCATGGAGGAGAGAACAGAGCTACAGTCCAGTTAGTCAGTACGTACCGTTGTATGGCCTGCCTAATTCAGGGACATGTTTACGGCGCTGAAGAGAGAAAATCAGAAAAGATCTAGTGTTCCGTTAGTCCAGTACGTACCGTTGTAGCAGGCCCAGTGTAGTGGCGTGTAGCCCTGGTTGTCTGTGATGACGGGGAGGGTCTCCACTGACTGGGCGGCGTGTAGGAGCCCCCCCAGCACCCCGATGTGTCCGGATGCCGCCGCCAGGTGGACAGGGGTTCACCCCTTACAGTCCCGAACCAGGAAGCTGGCGCTGTGCTGCAGCAGGGCCTCCACACACTCCTCATGACCCGTCACCGCCTGGGAGGAAGGGCGGGGAGACAAGAATGGATTTGAATAACTAATAATCAATGATATAATAATGAATCATCAATTATTACAAATGATGTCTGGAGACAGGTCCCCCTACAGCAGGGGTCCCCAAACTTTTTCCTGTGAGGGCCACATAACTTTTCCCTTCTCTGATGGGGGGCCGGTGTCAGTTTGTAACAGAAAAAGTGTGACGATCGTAGGGGAGCTTAAAAAATTTATTGTTTTCCAGAAAGCCACACATAACCAAATAACCCTTTCCAGGTTCTTTACAGAAAAAAGTCAGGAAACAAATAATAACACTATTAATGAAATAAATAATAACTAAATAACCCTCTCTGAGTTCTTCACAGAAAAAACAGGAAATAAATAACACTATTTATGAAATAAATAATAACTAAATAACTCTCTCTGGGTTCTTCATAGAAAAAAAAGCCATGGAACATTAACTTTCTGTTGTGCCATGCACAATCTTAACAGATAAAAGTTCAGCTCAGTTGTCAGAGCAGAATCTCTCTGACACATATGAGCAGTCTCTTAAAGTTCTTGTGTTCCTTCCTTATAATCCTTTTGTAGGTTCCAGTAGGCTTGTAGACACCGCTGTTTGCAGCTCTCTCTCATCAACTTCCCTGTGAAAACCACAAAGGAAGCAGGTTGAGAAACTGAACTAAGTGATACAGCACCTACACAGCACAATACATTTCACTACCAGTATGGTTGTAAAGATGGATTTTATCCCAGTAGATTTTATTATGATTATATTTGTTTATGCTCAGAATGACTCATTCAAGTCAGAAAAGTGAGCTTACCTATGTATGTTCATCAGTGTGAACTGTGGGCCTGCATCTGGCTGGTGAGAAGTTGAATATCAGGTTCCATTCTAGTTACAGCCAGTCTCAAGCACTGATGCAAATGTTCATCTGTCAATCTTGATCTCATCAGAGTTTTCAGCAGTTTCATGCGAGAAAAGGTTTTCTCGCAGATATACGTGCTGCCAAAAACTGTGGACATTTTCATTGCGTGTTTTTTGATGTTTGGATATGTGTCGTTTGGGAGGGCGGCATAGAAGTCAATGAGACTGTTGGGCTTGAATGCGTCTTTCAGAACATCACAGTTCTGTAACTCAGCCAACTCAAACTGATATGAAGGCTGGGCTTCATCAATGTCGGCAACAAAGGGGTTCTGAAAAAGACGGATTTCTTTTGCATGAACATGTAGTTCACTGAATCGCACACCGAACTCCGCCTTCAGCATTTCCAGTGCTTCCACGCACTTTTCAGCTGGGAACGGGACCGCTGGGTTCTCTGTCGACAGGTTTTGGGTAGCAGGAAGATGGACGAAGTTGCGCTTTTCACTTGTTCCAAAAGCAGCGCTAATTTCACCTCAAATGCTTTTATGTGTGAATACATGTCGCAAATGAGTTTCCCCTCGCCTTGTAGCTGCAAGTTAAGGCTGTTAAGTATTTCTGTCACGTCTGTTAAAAATGCGAGGTGCCATTTCCATTCTGGGTCGATCAGCTCTGGGACCGTTTTGTCTTTTAAATGAAGAAATGCGTTAATTTCGGGTAGCAGCTCGTAAAAACGCCTCAAAACTCTGCCCCGGCTCAGCCATCGGACCTCTGTGTAGTACAGCACATCTCCGTGCGTAGACTCCAGTTCAGACAGGAATTCTTGGAACTGCCTGTGTTTAAGTCCCTTTGCTCTGATGAAGTTTATGCACGACACCACAACCTTCATTACAGAATCCCACGTCAACACTTTGCAGCACAGTGCTTGCTGGTGAATTAGGCAGTGGACTCGTAGCGGGGCGGTGAGACCCCTTTTTTCCAACTCCCGGTTCATGCGTCCTATTAGACCGCGAGTTTCGCCCACCATGCTAGGAGCCCCGTCAGTCGTGATGCTAGCTAGCTTTGACCAGTCCAGGTCCAACTTCTCCATGGTTTGGCACACTTTGTCAAAAATATCCTCTCCCGTTGTAGTCCCTTTGAGACTTTGGAGGGCTGCCAGCTCCTCGCATATCTCAAAGTTTGCGCTAACTCCACGAATAAAAATGAGCAGTTGCGCTGTGTCTTGCTACGTCCGTGCTCTCATCCAGTGCTAATGAAAAAAAGTCAAATTCTTTGCGTCTTCTGCTGCAGCTGGGCATATACATTACTCCCGATTTCTTCAACGCGTCTGGTGATTGTACTCACGACAGACTTACGGCATTAAATGCATCTTTCTTCTCGGGACACACCTCCTCCGCGACAGCATCCATACATTTCTTAACAAACTCTCCGTCAGTGAAAGGCTTACCGCTGCTTGCTATCAGTTTAGCAACCCGAAAGCTGGCCCGAACGGATGCCTGGTTCAGCTGAGCTTGGCGTACAAATGTATTCTGCTGAGATAGTAGTCCACTTTTTAGCTTTGAGAGTTTGTCTGCTCGTATTTGGCCTTGCAAGCTATCGTACTTGTCTTTGTGACGGGATTCATAGTGTCGGCGAAGATTGTATTCTTTGAATACCGCCACCGTCTCTTGACAGATGAGACAAACAGCCTTTTCTTTGCATTGAACAAAAAAATAATCGTTTGTCCACTGCAGGTTAAATACCCTGCATTCTGAATCAATTTTTCTCTTACCTAACCTTTTCGCCATTATTCCGTTCTCTCTTTGACAGGGCCTAGGATTTTTTTTCTGGAGGCCAAATAGGAAAAAAATCCGATAGCGTCTCTGGTATTGTTCAGAGGGCCGGGCCAAATGTGCTGACGGGCCGTATCCGGCCCAGCGGGCCGTAGTTTGGTGACCACTGCCCTACAGGGATGAATACACCACTACCCATGGACAACTACTTTTCTGAAGATAATATGTATATTTGAGCCTCCCCGTCTCATTCTGTGTGTGAGCGTATACAGCCAGCTCTCCTCCTCACCCCTCTGTGTAGCGCTGTTCTGCCCCACTTGTCTTTGGCTTCTACGCTGGCTCCCTTGTTGAGCAGTGAGTACAAACAGTCTGTGTGTCCGCTCAGCACCGACAGCATCAGAGGGGTTCTGATACACAAGACAACAAGGTCATTTTACAAACTTGTAATAACCAGGCTGAGTCCCGTAATAACCTGCCTGAGTCCCGTAATAACCAGGCTGAGTCCCAAATGGCAACCTATTCCCTATATGGTACACTACTTTTGACCTGAGCCCATAGGGTTCTGGTTTAAAGTAGTGCACCAAGTAGGGCATAGGGTGCCATTTGGGACGAAGACCTAGTGTCAAAATCTCTTTATTTCAGGAATTGTATCCAAAACCCAATTGACTTACTGTCCATTCCGTCTTGAACGTCCACTGCACCCTGGAGGTCAGCATTTCCAATCAGCAAACGCAAACACTCCGAATCACCGTTGGTAGCTAGAGGAGGATAAACAGAGAGGATATAAGAATGTGAGATGATTGACCGTTGGTAGCTAGAGGAGGATAAACAGAGAGGATATAAGAATGTGAGATGATTGACCGTTGGTAGCTAGAGGAGGCTAAACAGAGAGGATATGAGCTGATTGCTGGACGATACACCTTCACATGAACAGACAGATTTCTAGAACAGTGGTATTGGTAGATGACATCCTCATGATGTTAACACAGCAGATAATAAAACATTTTGCGGCTGAGGCCCTCGAAGCCTGTCACCTGCTAGCTGTGTACCTGACTCTGGATAGAAGTCCCCCTGTGCACTGATCTAGGATCAGCTTACCCTCCCCAGATCCTCAGCAATAATGACAAAAAATGACCTTAGATCAGTGTGTAGTGGGCATTTTCACACTATGCTATATAATATCCCTAGAGTGGACATTGGCATCCTAGCAACATGACCAAACAAATGTCCATCTTGGTAAGGAAAACTTTTGAATGACAGAATCTCTAGGTCTTACGTGATATCCTATGCGTACCTGCAGCGTGGATGGGGGTCCTCTTCAGGGTGAAATCTTTAACCAGGATGGAGGCTCCCTGGTCGATGAGGACGTCAACACACTCCACATGGCCTTTAAAGGCAGCCAGGTCCAGAGGGGTGCGCCCCTGGCTGTTCCTCACGTCTAGATCCAGCAGAGACTGAACCAGGACCTCCATAGCATGGTGGTGGCCGTGGTACGCCTGAATGGAAACAAACACACAGTCTGAAGCAAAGTCCAGTGGTATGCCTGCACAGATATACACTTCTAATATAATCAATGTCCTATAGTAGACCAGTGGTATGCCTGAACAGATATACACTCCTAATATAATCAATGTCCTATAGTAGACCAGTGGTACGCCTGAACAGATATACACTCTTAATATAATCAATGTCCTATAGTAGACCAGTGCTATGCCTGAACAGAAACAGTCCTAGACCCCTAAAGTAGACCAGTGTCTCTCAAATCGGGTGCCCATTTTTTCTCCCGCCCAGCATCAACATCGAAGGTCCCTGCCAAGCGTGAGATTTAGAAACACTCTACTTCTCCTCTGTTGGAGGTTGATTAACTCAAATGGCAAAATAAGGAAATCATCCTCATCATCACTGTGTCAAAACATGCATGTATTTTACACTAATCAGGAACAGATAGGAACATGGTGTGTGAGTGTCTGGACAATCAACTTTTCGTGGAAAAACAACACCATGCCTGCATCCCAGATAGCACCCTATTTCCCATGTAGTGCAGTACTTTTGATCTGGGCCCATAAGGCTCTGGTCAAAAGTAGTGCACTAAATAGGGAATAGGGTGCCATTTGTCATGTGGCGAGACCCCTACAGGAGCAGGTAGGCTTTACTCACAGCTAAGTGTAGGGGGCTGATGGGAGCTCTGACATCAGAGTCGTTCAGGATGTCTGTCCCTGAGGTTTCCATTAGCTGGGGAAAGACAAGGACGGGCCAGTTTAGACTTGTAACATATTTACTTTGAAGGTTAGTCTAGTAGCATGTTTCATGTTGTAAATCTCAGTGACCAGCCCCTGCAGACATACTGGGGTGTTGCATTCGTATCTTAAACAAGCTAGTGTGAGGAAAAGTAACCAACTGGTACTTACCACATCTAAAGGTGTTTCACTTGCAATCTGGAAAAAGAACATCAAGAGTGACGATGCGGCCACGACAAACATGCAACCATACCTTAAAACCTACTGAATATCAATGTCTGTCCCAAATGGCACCCTATTCCCTATATAGTGCATTACTTTTGACCAGAGCCCTATGGGCCTTACATCCATTTGGGACGCAGACAAAATGGTCTGTGAATGCACTATGTGGTTCTGACTCACCAGCTCCAGACAGAGGCGGTGTCCGTACGCAGACGCGTAATGGACTGCGTTGTAGCCCTGATTGTCCCTGATCCCTGGGTTAGCGTCGTTTCGCAGCAAATATTCCAGACACCTAGAGGTCAGAGGTCAAGAGTTCACTAATCATTATACCAACATCAAGACAGACAGATAAGCAAGCAGAGACACTTTCCCAAAGGAGACGTGGCCAAGCTTTCACACTGCAGATTTAACACTAGTATGTATTCAAACACGGCCAACAACATACTCTAGACTACAGTGAAATGTGAAAGGTCATGGCACCACAACATACTCTCCAGACTACAGTGAAATGTGAAAGGTCATGGCACCACAACATACTCTCCAGACTACAGTGAAATGTGAAAGGTCATGGCACCACAACATACTCCAGACTACAGTGAAATGTGAAAAGTCATGGCACCACAACATATTCTCCAGACTACAGTGAAATGTGAAAGGTCATGGCACCACAACATACTCTCCAGACTACAGTGAAATGTGAAAGGTGATGGCACCACAACATACTCTCCAGACAACAGTGAAATGTGAAAGGTCATGGCACCACAACATACTCTCCAGACTACAGTGAAATGTGAAAGATCATGGCACCACAACACACACAACAGTAAGAGAGGTGTGAGACGTACTTTCCGTCTGTGTCGGAGGCAGCAGCGTAGTGGAGCGGGGTGCAACCCCTTTTATCCAGATCGTTCACACTGGCCCCAGACCCCACCAAGGCAAACAGACACTGGTAGTTACAATTGGCTGCCGCATAATGCAGAGGACTCCTAGAAGAACGCACAGAAACCATTCAACATCAACAACAGAAACAGTTTATTGGAGCTGTAAAACATTTACATTTTACATTTACGTCATTTAGCAGACACTCTTATCCAGTGCGACTTACAGGAGCAATTAGGGTTAAGTGCCTTGCTGCAGTGCACATAGACACATTTTTCACATAGTCAGCTAGGGGATTTGAACCAGCAACCTTTCGGTTACTGACCCAACGCTCTTAACCGCTAGGCTACCTGCCGCCCAATATTTCCCATAATAATTCCTATATGCCCCTATACTATATTCCCCATTATCATAAAGATCACATATGAAAGTTATTTGATGCCACAGACAGACCTTCCGAAGCTGTCCTTTCTGTTGAAGTCTGCCCCTGTGTTGAGCAGCAGATTCAGACAGTCCAGGTTCCTGGTAACAAGATATCAAGTTCAGAAAGGCCCTCGTACATCTGAGCTATCAGGTGGATGGTAACAAGATATCAAGTTCAGAAAGGCCCTTTCACATCTGAGCTATCAGGTGGATGGTAACAATGAGAACCTTAAAGAAAAGAGAAACCCGTACACTGCTCTTGCTAGTATCACTGTTTTTATAATGCTAATAAAAGCAATAATAAAAAGTGATACTAGCAAGAGCAGTTTGCAGGTTTCTCTTCTCTTTCAAGAAGATATAAAGACAATTTAGACCAGAGCGCAAGTCAATACCACCATGGCATGGAACCACATTATACAGAAATGATACCGCACTAATGATCTATACGATTTTTAAATACTGCCAAACAATGTGAAATGTAAGAGTGTGAATATGTGTTTGTTCTTTCTGGTGGCTTTCCAGTTCATGAACTAAATATTCCTTGGTGTAAAGCCTGGACCAGTCCACTCACCCAACAGCTGCTGCAGCATGTAAACAGGTCCTTCCAAAGTCGTCAGGGGTGTCTATATCAAAGCCTGATGAGAGGAGCTTCCGACAGCAGTCAGAGAACCCACTGAGAGCAGACAGGTGAAGGGGGAACATCCCATGGACGCCTCGCCTGCAACACATTTTTATATTTTAGACTTTAAGCAGACACTCTTATCCAGAGCGACTTACAGTTGATTCAGCTAAGATTGGAAACAACACCACATCACAGTCCTCATTAAATCCCACAGCAGATCAACACATCAGCATGCTGCAATGCCCTGTCTATCAACCCCCACACACCACAATGTGTTGAGCATAGTCTCCAAGCGGGAATTCGGTCAATGACAGAATTGCAGATGCATGTTGCATTTTTGCTGGAAACTGTGTGTGTTCTCACTTGGCTGTGTCAGCTCCGTTCGTGATGAGTGTATTGATGAGTAACTCATGGCCGTAGCGAGCAGAGATGTGCAGATGTGTGTTTCCTTTCTTTTCTTCACAGTCCGATCTCAGCACCTACAGAACACACACACACACAGACACACACAGACACACGTCAACCACTTGACCCTAGAGGCCTCATGAAGCTTCATGTTCAACCACATTGCAAGTAACATTGCTCTGTGCCAGTGAATCATGGTTTGAAGACAAAAGACAATGCTGAAGAGCCTACTGGTTCATATATATTCAGTTGAGAGCATTCACAGCGACTCACCATTCTGGATGATGGCTTGAGATCTGGAGAAGCGTCCGTGGATGGCCGTCATGTGGAGGGGGGTCTTTCCATCTTTACTCTGCAGATAGAAAGACAAAGATGGTTCACACGGCAGTCTGTGCTGCTGACCACAGGCAAAATCAAACACGTATTGGAGGAGCGCTTGATTGCATTTAGTTTGCATTGTTAGGCCTATTCCATTGGTATTTGAATGTAGACCAGGGCCAAATACTAAGCCATGTGCTGCGTCAGTTTGTGCGTCCCAAATGGCACCCTATTTATAAGTACACTACTTTTTGAACCAAAGTAGTGTACTTATAAAGGGAACAGGGTGCCATTTGGGACACAGGCAGTGTCATCACGGCTCCTTGCTCTATGGGCCCCTGGTCAAAAGTAGTGCACTACATAGGGAATAGGGTGTTATTTAGTTCAGAGACAGTGTTAGTCATCCGGTCTCCTCACCTTGATGTTGACGAGGGCCCCGTTGCCCACCAGCAGCTCCAGGCAGAGCGCCCCATCGCACTCGATCAGCTCATTCACCACCACATCCTGCCCGTTGTAGCATGCCACGTGGAGGGGGGTGTTACCGTACCCATTGGGCTAATTTATCTGGAGGGAGCAAGGGAGGGAAAAGAGTGGAGAGAGAGAGAGGGGGGGGGGAGAGAACAAAACAATATATTCCTGATCAGGTCACTTGGTTCTGAAAACCCCCTGGTCCAACCTCTCGCTCTTCATTACTTGGTTATGAAAACCCCCTGGTCCAACCTCTCTCTCTTCATTACTTGGTTCTGAAAACCCCCTGGTCCAACCTCTCTTCATTACTTGGTTCTGAAAACCCCCTGGTCCAACCTCTCACTCTTCATTACTTGGTTATGAAAACCCCCTGGTCCAACCTCTCTCTCTTCATTATTTGGTTATGAAAACCCCCTGGTCCAACCTCTCTCTCTTCATTACTTGGTTATGAAAACCCCCTGGTCCAACCTCTCTCTCTTCATTACTTGGTTATGAAACCCCCCTGGTCCAACCTCTCTCTCTTCATTACTTGGTTATGAAAACCCCCTGGTCCAGCCTTTCTCTCTTCATTACTTGGTTATGAAAACCCCCTGGTCCAACCTCTCTCTCAACATTACTTGGTTCTGAAAAACCCCTGGTCCAACCTCTCTCTCTTCATTACTTGGTTATGAAACCCCCCTGGTCCAACCTCTCTCTCTTCATTACTTGGTTATGAAAACCCCCTGGTCCAACCTCTCTCTCTTCATTACTTGGTTATAAAAAAAACCTGGTCCAACCTCTCTCTCTTCGTTACTTGGTTCTGAAAACCCCCTGGTCCAACCTCTCTCTCTTCATTACTTGGTTCTGAAAACCCCTTGGTCCAACCTCTCTCTCTTCATTACTTGGTTCTGAAAACCCCCTGGTCCAACCTCTCTCTCTTCATTATTTGGTTATGAAAACCCCCTGGTCCAACCTCTCTCTCTTCATTACTTGGTTATGAAACCCCCCTGGTCCAACCTCTCTCTCTTCATTACTTGGTTCTGAAAACCCCCTGGTCCAACCTCTCTCTCTTCATTACTTGGTTATAAAAAAAACCTGGTCCAACCTCTCTCTCTTCGTTACTTGGTTCTGAAAACCCCCTGGTCCAACCTCTCTCTCTTCATTACTTGGTTCTGAAAACCCCTTGGTCCAACCTCTCTCTCTTCATTACTTGGTTCTGAAAACCCCCTGGTCCAACCTCTCTCTCTTCATTACTTGGTTATGAAAACCCCCTGGTCCAACCTCTCTCTCTTCATTACTTGGTTATGAAAACCCCCTGGTCCAACCTCTCTCTCTTCATTACTTGGTTATGAAAACCCCCTGGTCCAACCTCTCTCTCTTCATTACTTGGTTATGAAAACCCCCTGGTCCAACCTCTCTCTCTTCATTACTTGGTTATTGTAGTGTATTAAGATTATGACTTTCTTAATGGGTTTAAGTGGAACCTTTGAGGATGTTTATTTTAGTATCAAGAGGGAATGTTTTAGTGTAACGCCACATACAACAGACAGGAAGTGTGTGTTGTACACAGGGGATTTGACAGTAGAGGGAGCTACCCACATCTTGGGAAGATTATATATACTGGGTGAAAAGCGAAGAAGAGGTTAGAGCGACCATTGCAATCTGGGACGTCGCTCTCCGGGTGGGGATGACACCTGTAAAACTTATGCTGAAAGCTTGTGCCTTAGACCACTGCGCCACTCACAGACTGAGTATTGCTGAGTATTGCTGACCAGAGCCTTCTCTAACAAAGTCAAAACTTTCTTTAATGTTCCACCCTCAGATACAGATGGTGTCTTTTCACAGGACCCACTCCCTCCTGAGGGCAGTCAAAAACAGCAGCAACCTGCTGTGAAAGTTGTGTTCTACATGCTTTACGTTCCCTTAACAGTTCATCCAACCGATCCTGTACCTCACTGGCTGACCAGTCACGAATGGGTTTGCTCTTGAACACTTGGGCCAACTCTTTATCAGGACAGTTGCGTACAAACATGACTGCCAACTCTGAGCACTGATTGGGTAAGGTCCTGCCCTCACTCACAAGGTACTGTTCGGCTGCCTCTGCAGCTTTCTTAAGCCTAATCCAGAAATCTATTGGACCCTCATTAGCATATGGTTTGATTGAATAGAAATCAGCTAATGGCATACCTGAGCAGACAGTATCCCCAAAGTGTTGCTTGAAAACACTGAACACCGCCTTAACATCTGTGACAACAAGGTTGTTACTCTTCCAGACCTTGGTCACATCCTGTGCCCTCCCCATGAGCCTAGACATCACCTCCCCAACATTCCCAGACCCAGTGTAACCCCTCTTCTCTAGGTAGACTTCCATTAACTCCTCCCACTCCAGGACAGAGTACTTATCTGAGCCATCACCCCTAAAAAGAGGTGGAGCACTAACATCTGACTTCACAACCAGATTCAGCTTGGACGCATCAATAAAGGTTGACACACACTGCTCAGGCAGGGGAAACTGCTGGGGTTGGTGAGGGGGACGGGCAGGAGAAAGACTTGAAACCCCAGGCTGCAGTAAACTCGCTCTGATAGATTCTCCTAACTCTGAACCAATCTGCTTAATAAGGTCACTAAGTTGACTCGGAGGCGTCCCATTATCACAGAGTACTGTGGACGATGGTACATCAAAAGACAGAGGTGGGATACCCTGGTCAGGTGGAACAAACAGCCTACCCATTTACATTTACATTTTGCAGACGCTCTTATCCAGAGCGACTTACAGTTAGCACATACATTATATTATCGAACCCACAACCCTGGCGTTGCAAAACGCCATGCTCTACCAACTGAGCTACATCCCCTGCCGGCCATTCCCTCCCCTATCCTGGACGACGCTGGGCCAATTGTGCGTCACCCCATGGGTCTCCCGGTCACGGACGGCTACGACAGAGCCTGGATTCGAACCAGGATCTCTAGTGACACAGCTAGCACTGTGATGCAATGCCTTAGACCACTGCGCCACTCGGGAGACTACCCCTCCCAGTGCTTGCAAACTCAGGACTAGCAAACGCTCTACTCCCAGGAGCTGACTGTACAATTGGTGTAAATGGAAGGACACCCCTCCCTCTACCCACACTAAAATCCCCAGCATAACACGTCTTATGGATTTGAGAATCTTCCATGGCTCAACAGAGCACTAAAATACAATGTAATTTAGTGCATTCAAATACCCCCCCAAAAGAATTTAATAAACAAATTCATCCAAAACATACAAATAAGCACAAATACCTGTATCTAATGAATATGCAACATTCACTTTCACTGTTTACAGTATATATTCACTTACAGTAAGCCATCAACAAATTCACATGCGCAGGTCGTGCACCTCATCCACATGCACAGCTCCGGCGGTCGGCTTGAGCTGACCAGTCGGCAGGTCACGTAATTAGGACACTGCCACAACTGGAATTCTGATGGTTGGATAATTTTTATTCGACCTGCACACGAAGAGACAACACACAATATGTTAGCTCTTGGTGCAGCCACAGCTCTCGGGCACCTTGCTAGTTGAAGGTCAGGCAAAAGAGAACAGGTGCTGCATGCACACATTCAGTGCCTAACAACACACAATACAATACAAGTAAAATGATATACAACATAATTCTGACAAAATAAACGACATACCTGCACACCACGAGACAACACACAATAGGTTAGCCCTTGGTGCAGCCACAGCTCTCGGGCACCTGCGTGAGCACATAGAAACTCACTCAAACACTGACCCAAATACTCCCGAGTTACAATAGGTACCCTAATTAGCGATCTCGGTGAAAGTTGTTAACATACATCTTTATATTGTCCACATTGTAACAAAACCTGTAGTTGCGTAACAGCACTTTGTGTAACTTTACCACAGTTTTATATTGACAAATTACGGCGCCAAGGACAACATACCTTGCTAGTTGAAGGTCAGGCAAAAGAGAACAATAAGAGGGTAAAGAAATACAGAAAACCCGCGATGGACCAAACCAAAATATACACAACTTTTACAATTAGGTGTATTTGCAATATAGATACATAAAAATGTTTTTACACCAAAAAATAACATTAGCTATGCAGCTGTAATTAAATAAAGAAACCACATTGAATTATTATTATTATTATTAACTTATTAACATCCCCTCTTGACCTGGTCTACTTGAACTGTCCTTGTGTGCAATTTGGTGCATAATCTAGGGGAACAACATCACACTACTACACATATAATTCAAATTATACCTTTATTGTCATTCATGCTCTTATTTTTAACCTAGTAGTTTTGCAAAAGTGTAACCTGCGTCAATTCTAGGAAATATTGGAATAACGTGCTTAAGAGGAGCCCTGACACGCACAACAGGATAACACAACTACCGCATTTTCAATTGACAATCATTCATTTAAATGGATGTGGTCAATAGATTTGTATAGGCATATATACTAATTTAATTTAACTTGTAAACCAAGGTTGGATTAGTAGGTCTATGCAACATGCACCTGGATAACCGCGTCATGAATCGGAACGGGCTCCAACGTCCTCATATACACATTATGACAAAATAAAGATCTTAATATTTCACGAAATAAAGACATAGAAGAAAACAGGTTCTAGAAACTCAATTTCTCCATGGCAATAGAATGTAAACATGTAAATTGCGCTAAACATATCCAAATATCGCCTACAACTCAATTCTCAGCGCAGCATATTGGACGACTCCACAGGCATTGATCATTCGCGACTTTAAGTCATTCCTGTTATCTCTAGAGCATCCCGTATATTTATAGCACTGCATTTCGTCCCCTCTGACCATGGATAGGGTTGGGAGCATTCCTGAGTTCACTTATGGTCCCACTAAGGTAATCTTAGGAGATATTCCTTTGGCATACTGTAAATGCCTGTGCATAATGTACCTAATAAAGCATCATTGTTTTAATTATCTTCAAAGGAATTCTGTAGAAGCAGCCTTTATTTTCAGACTCTGCAGGCCTGCTGGGAGGAAGCATATTACAATAAACAGGTAAGATTCATCCCACAAAAACAGTAACCACAGAAAAAAAGAGAGATTTAATCCCAAAACAAGAGTTTTATTTCAAGACAGTTTAGAGGAGATGGTCATAAGAGTTTTTAATATCACTTGCAAATTGTGAGACATGAGCAGTTGTGAAATGTTGCGAGAGGCCCTTCTGAAAGCACATTATATGGTCTTTAGTGGCACGGTCTCACACCTTACCTCATCTTGCAGAAGAAGTTCATGGTCCAGTATCTGCTGCTCCAGAGTCGAGGCCAGGTCTCGCCCCATGTCACCATGGAGCACATGAGCGACTGGCTGGTGTCACAGGGCAAAAAATCCCTTAGGGAGAGGTGAGTACCACGTCAGCTCTCACCTTCACTGCCATTCTCTGTCACCAGCAGCACTCCAGGAGGTGTGGGTAAAATAAACAACAGATAAATAGGAAGCCAGGAAAGTTGAAATGCTTTGTGTTTTATTTGAAGGGTGTGGAAGGAAACCCTGGAGGAGGGGAACGAACTCGCTCGGCTGGTAAGAGAATGAGAGTTAGAGACTTAGACTATCAGTCAGTGAGCTCCTTTCTAGCCTTTCAACAACTAGTCAGTACAGCAGAATATATCTGTTGTGAAATTACACTAATGGGACTTCCTGTTTCCTACGACAGACCTGGGAAGTAAACACCTGCCTAAAAATGATTGACATGGAGCACAAGGCTGTCTGCAAGCTCCGCCCGCTCTATGCACACCACCTCTCCAGCTGGCGCTGACATGTGAGTTCCATGTACTGCCCTGCATACAGCTTGCTCCATTCATCTACACATCTGGAGCTATGCAGAAAATAACTAGGGCAGTGTTCTCTGTGTGAACATTGCACATCGTTTAGCTTTCTCTGCTGCTTTTTGTTGATTTCAGCGACCCCAAGGTCCACATCATCGTGGAGAGAGCTGTGAGGAGCATTCTGGACAAGCTGTCCAATAAGCCATGTAGCAACCTGCTCAGCCCATCCCAGGTGGTGGTGGAGCTGGTGCCCAGGATCCTCCTGGCCCTGTGGCTTCAGCCAGAGGAAGGCCATTCAGATCACCCCATCCTCCTAAGCGGGATGGCTGTGAGTATGGTGGTGGCCGTAGGGGAGAAGCTCTCCAACACGTTGAAGGCCTCTTCTCCTCACACCCCTTTCTCCCGGGCTGCTGCTTTTGACTCTGTGAGGTCGATCCTCGGGAGAATCAGCCAGTCCTTCTCCCTGGATGACCTCAAGACCCCTTTTTTATGAGCTCTGTCTGTGCCTTTGTGGCGGACGAGGTGAAAAGCTACTTCCAGCCTACTGCAGACACCCTGCGAGTTCCCCTGTCCTAGTGGTGGCCTTCTCCGCCACACTACCAGCTGATATCCAAGCAGGTGAGTAGCACTCAGAGAAAGCACTCTGACAGATGCCTTTTATCATGACATCCTGGTGCCTTGTAGCAGTAGAGCCAATCAGAATTTTAATTGTCACCCCTAACACAGATGCAGACCAGGCTTCTTCCCACCTGGAGGTTGTGGAAATCCCCCATAACACAGAGAAAGACCCGGCTTCTGCCCACCTGGAGGTTGAGGGATTCACCCCTAACACAGAGTTTGACCCAGCTTCTCCCCACCTAGATGTTGTTGACATCACCCGTAGCAGAGAGGAAGACCCGGCTTCTTCTCACATAGTGGCTTTGGACATCACCCCTAACACAGAGGCACACCTGGCTTCTTCCCATCAGGAGCTTGTGGACATCACCCCAAACACAGAGGCAGACCCGGCTTCTTCCCACCTAGAGATTGCGGTCAACAACCCTAACAAAGAGGCACACCTGGCTTCTTCCCACTTGGAGGTTGTGAACGTCACCCCTAACACAGAGGCTGAGACGGCTTCTACCCACCTGAAGTTTGTGGACATCACCCCTAACACAGAGTCAGACCCTGCTTCTTTCCACCGTATGGTTGTGGACATCCCCCCTAACACAGAGGCAGACCCGGCTTCTTCTCACCTGGAGGTTGTGGACATCACCCCTAACAAAGTGGCACACCTTGCTTCTTCCCACCTGGAGGTTGTGGACATCACCCCTAACAAAGAGGCACACCTGGCTTCTTCCCACAAGGAGCTTGTGGACATCAGCCCTAACACAGAGGCTGAGACGGCTTCTACCCACCTGAAGTTTGTGGTCATCACCCCTAACACAGAGTTAGACCCGGCTTCTACCTCTCAGGAGGTTGTGGAAACCACCCCTAACACAGAGACAAACCCGGCTTCTTCCCACCTGGAGCTTGTGGACATCACCCCAAACACAGAGTCAGACCCGGCTTCTTCCCACCTGGAGTTTGTGGACATCACCCCTAACACAGATGCAGACCCGGCTTCTTCCCACCTAGAGGTTGTGGACATCACCCCAAACACAGAGGCAGATCCTGCTTCTTCACACCTGGAGCTTGTGGACCTCACCCCTAACACAGATGCATACCCTGCTTCTTCACTCTTGGAGGTTGTGGACGTCACACCTGAAGAAAAGCCTCTCATGGTGGCCGTCTACGCCACTCTGCCATCTGACATCCAAGCAGGTGAGTAAGACTTATAGAAAGCACTCTGACAGATGCCGTTCAACATGATAACATGTAAAGTGTTGGTCCCGTGTTTCATGAGCTGAAATAAAAGATCCCATTCAACTGGCCAGTGTTTAGAACCTACGGTTTGCATTTATTTACATTCTGTCCCGCTTTTGTCCCTTTCCAGAGGATGTTGCTGTGGTCACCCTGGACGTCACCCCACACGTCACCAAGGACGTGACCCTGGATGTTCCATGCAGGGCGAGGAAAGGGGCAGTCCAGCGTTTTTTTGCAGGCTTTGGAGGGCAGTGTGCTGCTGCGCTTGCCACAAGGAAGAGGAGGAACAATATTAATTATTCATTAGACCAGAAACAGGATTGAACCATATACCATTAAATTCTTTGCATTATAGTTGCCTTCAATTCTGATTTTCTTCTGTTTAATTCTTAATTAATTTCAGAACATTTCTCTAAACTTTGTGGAGTAGGTTGTATAAATAGGTGGGAAACATCCCAATCCCAATTTTAATGCTTTTAATAATTAACTTATTACATTTTTTTAGATGTATTATTTGACAAAAAAGTGGAGGGCGCGACAAAAACTTTAATCATCATAGAAAACTCTTGCTCACTATTAAAAATGCATTGTTTTATTTAAGCAAGGTTAAAAGATTAACGTTTCGGCCTAGTCTATGACAATATGCAAGTTGTGTTTGCCCAGTTAAAGGGGGACCCAGTCTCACCCTGGTTCTTGAGGGTTGCAGACACTGAATAATTATCATTTGAAATAAATGGCACTTTTCAAGTCTTGACTAAAAATCTTTAATGAATATGAATTTAAATACAATTGACTTGAGGATCAGAGCAGGCAGGCTGACTGGCTTGCTCTGAAGGCCCTCTGCCTCTACCTCTGTGTGGTTAATCTCAGCCAAGAGGTTGTATGGGTTGTCTGTCTCTATCTGGGTGTGAATCACTATCACTATGACCTCTCGCTCCGCCTGCCCGTTGGCCTGATTAGAAGGCTTCCCCTCTCATTCCTTGTTCACAGGAGCAGGGGTGATGGTATCCGGGGTAACCTCCTCCTCTCCTGTATCTAACCCATCTTTCTGGCTGTGAGTTCGACTGAGGTCACTCATTCTCTCTCCCAGGGTGTTGGATAGTTTCTCCTCCTCTGTGTCTTGTGTATTTTCTACATTGTAGAATAATAGTGAAGACATCAAAACTATTAAATAACACAAATGGCATCATGTAGTAACCAAAAACGTGTTACACATATCAAAATATATTTCAGATTTGAGATTCTTCAAAGAAGCCACCCTTTGCCTTGATCACAGCTTTGTACATACAGAATAATATGAAATGTTCTGAGACCAGGTTGCGCTTTCACCTCCCCCGGTAAGAGGGGAATAAGGCAACCTCAGAGTTACATTCAAGGATACTTTATTGACACACACGGATGAAATGGACATGGAAAGGTAGTGGAATGATAGTGGTCCTGTAATGGACAGATAACAGGGGTAATGAATATGCACAATATCTGATAGCACAAGTAGAGCAACAACGCTATTAACAAAGGAAGGGCTGTATTAATGGCATAATGCTACCTGCGGAGTATTACACAACACAGTAAAACACAGAGAGGCAACTTACAATAGGCAATGGTAGTAAATATAAAGAACAACAAGTAAGAATGATATACATGTTACAAACTCACTTTGTGCACGTACACTATCCCACGGTATATCTGTGCATTCAAATTGTAATCGATAAATGCAATTGTGTTCATTGTCAGTAGCTTATGCCTGCCCATACCATAACCCCACTGCCACCATGGAGCATTCAAAACGTGACATCAGCCAACAGCTCGCCCATACGCTGCTTTACAAGTGGTCTGAAGTCGTGAGGCCAGTTAGAAGTACTGCCAAATTCTCTAAAGCCGCCTTGGCTTATGGTTGAGAAATTAACATAAACGTATCTGTTAACAGCTCTGGTGGACATTCCTGCAGTCCGTAAGCCAATTGCACGCTGCCTCAAAACTTGAAACATCTGTGCATTGTGTTGTGTGACAAAACTGCACATTTTAGAGTGGCATTTTATTGTCCTCAGCACAAGGTGCACCTGTGTAATTATCATGCTGTTTAATCAGCTTCTTGATATGCCATATTTGTCAGGTGGATGGATTATCTTGGCAAAGGAGAAATGCTCGCTTACAGGGATGTAAACAAATTTGTGCACACAATTTGAGAAAAATAAGCTTTTTGTGCAAACAAAATATTTCACGCTTTTATTTCAGCTCATGAAACATGGGACCAACACTTTACATATTGCGTTAATATTTGTGTTCAGTGTAGTTATTAGGTTGGGAGAATGGGATCCTATCTGGGCTAGCTAAAGCCAACTTCATGGTTAGTAGTATGACAGAGAAAAAATAACAAGACAAATTTAAACATCACAAATCTGAGGGGGCAGGTGACCCTGTGCCCCCTTTGGGCATGACGTCTCTGCTATCAACCACATCATTCTGTCTCCGTGAATATTCAAAACAGACACATTCATTCAGGTCTGGTACTGTTCCTACCATATAGATCAGGGATGGACAATTCCTGTCCTTGGGGGCCGGAGTGGTGTCACACTTTTTCCGCACACTCTAGAAGCTCAGATGCAATCATTTAATAACCTAATAACCAAAGTTTCGACAGACAAGCTGTCTTCATCAGGGTATCCTGACGTTGGTTATTAAGTTATTAAATTATTGGATCTGAGCTCCTAGAATGTGCGGCTCTCCTTTTCTTTTTCAAGTGTTCTACTCCGATAGCCAGCACCTCGCCTAAATAGGTGTGCGTTTCTTTCACCTCCATATTAGTCTGGTACTGGTCCTACCATATAGATCAGGCATGGACAATTCCAGTCCTTGGGGGTCGGAGTGGTGTCACACTTTTTCCCCATCCCTAGCAAACACAGCTGATTAAACTTATTGCATTCTAAACTGAAGCCCATGAGTACTTGATTATTAGAGTCAAATGTGTTAGCTGGGGCTGGGGAACAAGTGTAACACCAATCAGGTCCCGAGGACTGGAGTTGCCCATCCCTGATATAGATGCTCTGTTTGCACACATCGAGGGATGTGGTGACAGTGGAGACAAGGGAACACACATAAACAGCTTTGTCCTTTTAGAAGGTCGTCATAATCCTTACATAAATATGATGTGTATGCAAGAAATGCAGAGCCACTTCCAAAAACATATTGATAGAGTCTAGTATCTAGTAATCTAATCAATTAGTTTTCAACCCCTTTGTTATGGCAAGCCTAAATAATCTCAGGAGTAAAAATGTGCTTTACAAGTCACATAATCAGTTAGATGGACTCACTATGTGTGCAATAATAGTGATTTTCAAATCACTACATAATCTCTGTACCCCACACATACAATTATCTATAAGGTCCCTCAGTCCAGCAGTGAATTTGAAACATAGATTCAACCACAAAGACCAGGGAGGTTTTCCAATGCCTCGCAAAGTAGGGCACCTTTTGGTAGATGGGTACAATTAAAGCAGACATTGAATATTCCTTTGAGCATGGTGAAGGTATTAATTACGCTTTGGATGGTGTATTAATACACCCAGTCACTACAAAAATACAGGCGTCCTTTTCTAACTCAGCTGCCGGAGAGGAAGGAAAACTATCAGGGATTTCACCATGAGGCCAATGATGGCTTTAAAACAGTTAGAAAGTTTAATGGCTTTGATAGGAGAAAACTGAGGATGTATCATCAACATTGTAGTTACTCCACAATACTAACCTAATTGACAGAGTATGCACTCACTAATTGTAAGTCGCTCTGGATAAGAGCGTCTGCTAAATGACTAAAATGTAAATGTAAAAGAAGGAAACCTGTACATGCATTGTGTTTGCAATAAGGCACTAAAGTAAAACTGCAAATAATGTGGCAAAGAAATTAACTTTATGTCCTGAATACAAAGTGTAATGTTTGGGGCAAATCCAACACAACACATCACTGAGTACCACTCTTCATATTTCCAAGCATGGTGGTGGCTGCATCATGTTATGGGTATGCATGTCATTGGCAAGGACTAGAGACTTTTTAGGATAAAAAGAAACGGAATAGAGCTAAGTACAGTCAGAATCCTAGAGGAAAACCTGGTTCAGTCTGCTTTCCAACAGACACTGGGAGACAAATTCCCTCTTCAGCAGGACAATAACCTAAAACACAAGGCCAAATATTCACTGGAGTTGCTTACCAAGATGACATTGAATGTTGCTGAGTGGCTTAGTTACAGTTTTGACTTAATTCGGCTTGAAAACTTATGGCAAAAAATAAATAAAATGGCTGTCTATATAATGTATATTGCATATATTTTACAATCCAGTTGTGCAAAGCTCTTGGAGACTTACCCAGAAAGACACAGCTTTAATCGACTCAGGGTGTGAATACTTATATAAATGAGATATTTCTGTATTTCATTTCCAATACATTTGCAAAAATTTCAAAAACAACATGTGGAATAAGTTAAGGGGTATGAATACTTTCTGAATGCACTGTATATCTGCAAGAAAATGATAAATATGTGAATGTTTGAAAGGGGGTCATATAAACATTGCCTTATTTATATTTTTACAGACACTATTAAGTGAATTCTGTCTGAAATAGTCATGCTATAATGGGCATAGTTTCTCAGACCAAATTTCCATTCTGGCTGAAACAAAGCAATCTGATCATGCTCCAGTCAAATACAGCTATAGGGAATGCCTATACATTGTCCAATCTCCTTCCACACATTGATTTCATTCTTCGCATCTTTATTCAGAAACAAACAAACTTGAAATTAAGTGCTGTTTCAGTGTCTTGTTGCAGGTTGTGCAATGTTCAAAAGTGTGTGTGATATTAGCATTAACTTGTGTGTGTAGTGTCAAGTGTGGATGGTCCTATGTATGCAAATAGCCGAGATTGGATATTTCAGTACCATGGACAGCAGCGACATTGGGATAGCGAGATCTGTAATTCAGCAACACATGACACTGGATAGCGGCTGTCTCAGGTGAACTTGGCATTGGGAAAATCCCATCTAATAGGGAAACGAGGCATAGGAGGCAAAAAGACTGAAGGAGAAGACTCCCACAGGAACTCTATGCTTAACTGTTCTGCCACATTCATTTCAAATGTTACATTTTTTCGATTTGTAAATAAAAGGAACACATCTGCAAATAATGTAAATTGACTTTTCTAACTACACTGTACAGCTTTAGTGTGTCTGTGTGTCATAGGTACAACTGCAAGCAATTCGCTTCTCAAATCCTTCTCAAATGTCTGTTTAATGTGAGAAACTAAATTAAAATCAACCCTTAGACTAATACAATGCGTACTGTCACAAATTATTACTATTCCCAACAAGACAACGAAGTGATGGTCTTTACCCACCATGGAGACTTATAAAGGCTACTTCCCCCCCACCAAAAGTTCCCACGAGAGCGATGTTGTTTACTACATCATTATGCATATGTAGCGTGGTTCGTTCTGCGTTGTGTACTTTTAATTAGGACACTGCCACAACTGGAATTCTGATGGTTGGATAATTTTTATTCGACCTGCACACGAAGAGACAAAAAAATGATGTTAGCCCTTGGTGCAGCCACAGCTCTCGGGCACCTTGCTAGTTGAAGGTCAGGCAAAGAGAACAGGTGCTGCATGCACACATTCAGTGCCTAACAATACACTATACAATACAAGTAAAATGATATACAACATAATTCTGACAAAATAAAAGACATACCTGTACACGAAGAGACAACACACAATAGGTTAGCCCTTGGTGCAGCCACAGCTCTCGGAGCACCTGCGTGAGCACATAAAAACTCACTCAAACACTGACCCAAATACTCCCGAGTTACAATAGGTACCCAAATTAGCGAGCTTGGTGAAAGTTGTTAACATAAATCTTTATATTGTCCACATTGTAACAAAACCTATAGTTGCGTAACAGCACTTTGTGTAACTTTACCACAGTTTTATATTGACAAATTACGGCGCCAAGGACAACATACCTTGCTAGTTGAAGGACAGGCAAAAGAGAACAATAAGAGGGTACATAAATACAGATAACCCGCGATGGACCAAACCAAAATATACAAAACTTTTACAATTAGGTGTATTTACAATATAGATATATAAAAATGTTTGTACACCAAAAAATTACATTAGCTATGCAGCTGTAATTAAATAAAAACCACATTGAATTATTATTATTATTAACTTATTAACATCCCCTCTTGACCTGGCCTAGTTGAACTGTCCTTGTGTGCAACTTGGTGCATAATCTAGGGGAACAACATCACACTACTACATTCACCCCTACTGTTTTACACTAGATTATAAACACAAAACAAAACACATTACCTCGAAGGTAACAAAGCAAAGAAAGAAAAAAAAACATTTCACACCCGACAGGGCGACAGAGTAACCCGAGTGTAGTCCCTTAATTCTAGACACACAAATGGTTCGATCAGCCGGAAAGCTATCCCGTGAAGGATTAGGAAAAATAAGAGGTAGCTAATCCCTTATTCAACCCTATACAAAAAATTGCCAAATACATTTTATGCTGATGAACTACACACAAAGATTACATGAATTGTCAAAAATATTAGACAAACCCACAAATCACTCTAAGACCCACTTAGATTACCACATACACACAACAAAGAAAAGGTAGGCAATATCCTACCGTCACTGAGAAACCAAGAATTGTTTCATTTCCTGTGTAGACATAGTTTGGATTAGCCTATTCACTGGATTAATAAATCTACCTAGTCTAGTCCGAACACCCCTCACCCAAAAACCTAGCAGGAATGTCACGGACAGCACCAACCGTGCTCAAAGGTCTAACCTCAGGTTGGGGAGTACTACAGATCAGCATATCCGGAGCCAGCACACTTTCAATTTCCGACTCAACACTAGTAGTGTCCAGACGACTGATCAGAATCCTGGTAGATTGTCACAGACCAGACTGACAAAGCATCTTCAACCAAGTTAACAACATCAGGCACAGCACCATCCCAGCTGAGTGGAGTTTCACTATCAGAATTCTTGTAGGCTTTGGGGATCTCAGCCCCGAAACCTGAAGGATCTGGAGAAGGTCTGTATGGAGGAGCGGGCCAAAATCCCTGCTGCAGTGTGTGCAAACCTGGTCAAGACCTACAGGAAACGTATGATCTCTGTAATTGCAAACAAAGGTTTCTGTACCAAATAATAAGTTCTGCTTTTCTGATGTATCAAATACTTATGTCATGCAATAAAATGCAATTAATTACTTACAAATCATACAATGTGATTTTCTGGATTTTTGTTTTACATTCCGTCTCTCACAGTTGAAGTGTACGTATGATAAAAATTACAGACCTCTACATGCTTTGTAAGTAGGAAAACCTGCAAAATCGGCAGTATATCAAATACTTGTTCTCCCCCACCGTATGTACTGGATATCATTTTTATTTTACATTTTTAGTCATTTAGCAGACGCTCTTATCCAGAGCGACTTACACGTTAGTGAGTGCATACATCATTTTTATTTTTCATACTGGCCCCCGTGGGAATCAAACCCACAACCCTGGCGTTGCAAAACGCCATGCTCTACCAACTGAGCAACATCCCTGCCGGCCATTCCCTCCCCTACCCTGGACAACGCTGGGCCAATTGTGCGGCGCCCATGGGTCTCCCGTCGCGGCCGGCTACGACAGAGCCTGGATTCGAACCAGAATCTCTAGTGGCACAGCTAGCACTGCGATGCAGTGCCTTAGACCACTGCGCCACTCAAGGGGTGCCAGCTTTGCAACCCATCTCTGCTCGCATGCATCGTCTCGGCTTTGTAAGAATATATTTGAGTGGATTGTTGTCGGTCCACACAGTAAACTTATGCCCTCGCCAATGGCTGAATTTATCATAGAATGGCCCATTTCATGGCTAGAAATTCCAGCCGGTGAGCAGGATACTTGGATTGTGCATGATTAAAGAGATTTACTAGCAAAGCTATCGGCCTGGCTATGTCCTTCCCATCTTGCACTTGTGATAGTACAGCTCCCAAACCACTAGTAGATGCATCCACGGAAAGTAGAAATGGCTGAGAAAAATCCGGATGAACCAG